>NC_084982.1:27960434-27967934 GCF_963691925.1 Scomber scombrus
TCCCTTTTCTCAATGTATAGTTTGTCCACATATTGTGACCTCATGTGTCTGCAGGCTGTGAAGAAATGTTGCTTTCCTGAAATGTTGTGCTGTCGCTTGCTGGTGAAAGTCAATTACGCTCATTTTAGCAGCTCCTTGCACTTTTAGTTAAGTTGAGACGATGACATCATGCATGCAGTCACGTCAGGCTCTTTTGTTTCCTTTTCTTTCATAGTTCAACCGCTACAGAAAATGCATCCATGCTTAAAAGCACTTAAAGATAAATTGATGAAATAACAAATAACACACATTATTTTAAAGTTAATTCTATTTTTATATTAGTATTTAAATATATTAGTATTTAAATTTGACCCATTTTTAATAATGAGAGCTGTAAAACAACATGTACACATTTCTTTTAGTTCGACTTTTCCTAATGTGACCCACAGTTTATGCAAAATGGAAATAAATGCATCTTTTTAATTGTTGTGCAGCTGATACACATTTTTATATATGCAAATGTACTCAATTTGACCTGTGTTTATTAAAAAAATCAGGATTCAATAATGTTCAAATGTTTTCCTGGAACATAAAATAGTGATTCTGAATGTCTTTTATTCCCCCCAAAAGATATATCAAACATTTATTAATAACTAATGGGGGGAATTTATGAAAGTGAATTGGTGTAGACAGTAATTATGAGTCACAATATGAATAGTATGTGAGGGTTAATGACAAGATGATTTCTAATTTTGGAGATGAGTGTTAGCCGCTGATAGCTAACACCAGGTTTCTATTTTATTGTCTGTTCTCCTGCTGGTCTCATCGGTGGGTGAATCACACACACACACTCTCTAATGTCCTGTCTTCCTTTTTCTTATTGTCTGTGTGTGTGTGTGTGTGTGTGTGTGTGTGTGTGTGTGTGTGTCTCCAGCAGGGGAAGTTACACATGATCATTATCATTAATAGCTCATACACAGGTCGTGCTTTTCTGCCTTATGGCGACGACCGCATTCATTACTGCTCACATTGCTTAACATTCGAGAGTTTAGACGGCGCAGCTTAAATAAGAACCGTTACAGCGACCCTCATTCTGTTTGAAACAACGACAGAGCGTAACCCAGGGCTCTTTGCTGTGGGTTGTTTTTGGGGGGTATGGGTGCTGGTGCTAGCATGGCAGTGGAAAAAAGAGGGGAGGGGTCGTCCTCGGCGACGGCGGCTGTGGTGGTGATAATGCAGAACGGATGCCCGGTTCTGCCATGGCCATGCACTGTTTTTGCTCTCCAGGGCAACTGATGAGCCCCAGATGGACGGCCAGCTGCTTTGGGTTTCTGAGCCCAGGGGAGGCGGGCGTCACCGAGGGTGGTGGTGGTGGTTTGGGGGGGGGGCGAGAGAGAGACGTCTGTATGTTATGAGGAGAGTTGGTATGCGGGTCAAGGGGGCACAACTCCGTGAAGGTGTAGATATTTTCATATTCACGCTCTCTTTCGTCTCCTACTAAAGCAGGAAGTCTTTTTTCTATTGTTAACCATGAAGGGCTCTCAAGGTGCTCTGGATCACTGGACCTTGATAAGCGAAGTCAAAGTATCCATCTGCCATTTTTTTTTTTTTCGTCCGCCTGCCTTTCTCCCTACCAGAGGAGTAATTAAAAGGCCACCTGATATCCTGCCCGAGCCTGGCTCTCAACCCCAAACACACACACACACACACACACTGGGCAGACTGTGGCTCCTCCTGATAGCCTGGACTTCTGACGAGCCACCCATGTGAATAAACATTTCATAAAGTAATATACGGAGGCAAAAAACCTCGATGATCCCCTCCTGCCAAGCCTCTGTTATATTAATAGACAATATCCATATTTCTCCTGCTAGTCTTTTTGAAGGTGAGCTCTGTTTTCCAGGCCACTGATTGGGATGACATTACAGCATCCAGACTAGAGTCGCTTGTCAATCCATCGCTCATTAATTTGGATGATTGCCCCCAATTGGCCGGGAGTTTAGCTTATTAGACATCCCGTGTGTTCCTCTTCCTCTCTCATCATTTCCATCAAGACGATCGCGCTCGGCTAACAAAAAAAAAAAAAAAAAAAAAAAAAAGAAAAAAACCCTCTGTGTACAGTTTGGTGGATCATTATTTGTCATCCGTATAACCACAGTCCACAGCTGCGTACACTGCGGATTTTCAGGCCGACCGAGAAGAGACAACAAAAACAAACGGGGGCTAAGAGAAAGCAAATGTGACTATCAAAGCATGGCCTAGTGCATGGCAGACATGCATAATGTACGATCTCGCCCCCCTCTCCACCACAACACATGCCCACTTTTTCCACCCCTGCTTCCCAAGCCATGGACCCCCTGCCTAAAAGCATCCTAATCAAGAAACGGGCAAAAATATCCCCCCATAGAAGAAAGTGAATTTTGAGCCAGTTGCAATGCAGCATATCACAAAAAAAAAACCTCTACCCACAGACTAATTTTGTTTATTCAACACAAGTCAACTCGCCTCCTCTGTACTCCTCCCCTTCGGTGTGATCTGGACGAGCTTTTTTTTTTTTAGATGCAAATTCAAGCCCTTTTTTATTTTTTTGGAATATCAATAACATCTGGCGGGCTTCCCGAGGAGAGGAGAGGAGAGGGGAGAGGTTGGGATGTCTTGAGGCCATGCCAGTCACGCCTAAGCTCCTATGAATAAAGATATCTCACATGCAAAAAACCACTTCCTCTCCTCCTCAACACTTCAGCGCTAATTAAGACAGAGCGGAGCCCCTTATGGCTCCTCACAGACAACACATCCAAAAGCAGATTCAAATTGGGAAGGTTAGATGGGACAAAACCAGCGGGTGTCGTTCTCTGTCACCGGTGGTTAAAGTCATAGAGATCAACCTTTTCTGGTGCTTGAAAAAAGAAAAGAAAAGAAAGAAAGAGTCATAATTCAATTAATAAAAAGGAGGATAAAACAAGCATTTGATCCTGTTAAATGCCATTGAGCACATGCATCTTTGTGAAGTTAACCTTTAGTCATGGTTTTGATAAATTCACACCAAAAGATTATGTCTGAATAATTAATGACTGGAACTATAATTTCAAAATGACTCCCCAGAGGCAAAAAAATAAAAATGGGGGGGTTTATTATTCCTGTGTTTACTCGGTTAAATCTCATCTCTCTGTTTTTGACATATAAATCTCATGCGTCAAAGCCCCTTCACAAAGCCTTACAATAAACTGGAGCTACTGCACATGAATGAAGAGTTACCTACCCCCGGAAAACACATCTGGACACATCTGTCTCAACTTTAGATCTCAAGTCAAGTGAAGCAGCTTGTTAACTTGCTCCAGATATTGGACAGTGAAGCCCTCTACTCCCCCCACCTCCCCCTCCTCTTCCTCCTCCTCTCTCCATCAAAGATACGGCAAATTCGCTGACAACAGAGGATGATAAAAGCAAACGTCTCTCATCTGGAAACCATCCATCCATCCATCCATCCATCCATCCATCCCGCTCCCGGGCCCCCCCCCCCGCCCCGCTCACATGTACTGTATTGTTTGCCGAGCATCAATTACACATGCTTGCTCTGTTCTGTTTGAAATGAGCAAATGCCAAGATTCCACTTTATTCCTCTGGCTGCGGCCGATATGTCTGATATGCTCCAACATTAACACCAGAGGAGATTCTTTGTGTGTGTTCTTTGTGGGTGTTTTTTTTCATGCGTTTAACCGTCTGATGCCAAGGAAATGGAAGAAGTCTTCTCAGACTTGGTTTTCCCTCATTGTCTTCTCTCGTCTCGGGTTGCAGAGGGGTGATTTCCAGACTTCATATCGCTGCTTGACAGATGTTGGATTTTTAAAGCTGATACCAGAATGTATATTTTTACTTTAAAGAAGAAAAAAAAAAAATCTGATGACAATGTGTTGGCTAATACTTGTTTAAAGATTAACACATTACCTCAAACACAGATTGAAGTCCAGCTGGCTACTTTATTATATTAATTCCTTATTCAAATAAAATAGTTTTGATTGGCAAGTTGAAAGTTGATAGATAGAGAAATGTGCCTGTGTGTGTGTGTGTGTGTGTGTGTGTGTGTGTGTGTGTGTGCGTGTGTGTGTGTGTGCATGTTTGCTCAGCTGAGAGTCGTCTTCAGTGTTTAAATATTAGCAAAAATCATTAATGACTAAACATATTAAGTAATGCATTGATTACACAGACAGGAGAAATCCTCATTAGGTGGCAGCGACTTGATGATTGTACAGTAAGTATTAAAAAGTCCATTGAAAGCACTTTATTTTACATATATGCTGCAGCAAAGTTTATGGGTTTAATGAATGAATGAATAAATAAATAATCTTTATTTACATTGGAAATATGAATAATAAGTGCCAATGCTTACAAGTACAGCAGGCTTGGGTGTTGGGATCCCTAAATTGGGTCAATGGGATAAAAAAACACAACCTATTGTTTTTCAAACCTTCAAATATAATAATAATAATAAGCTTTATTTACGTATATAGCACCTTTAAAAAACAGAGTTCACAAAGTGCTTTGACAGACAAAGTAAAAAATAAGATTAAATAAAAGACAGTAGCAATATGCAAAATGAACAAACAAGCAGATGACATCACATAAAAGCTAGTCTGTAGAAATGAGTTTTGAGTAATGATTTAAAAGAAGCTACTGAATGTGTCAGTTCATTTCTTTGTATTTAAAAAAAAAACTCTATGAGCCTCTAAAAACCTTCAAATAAAACAAAATGAAGGATTTTTTAATTTAAACTGGAAGATAATGCAACAGTTCCAGGGAGACGTTGCTTCATTTTATTGAGGGGTCATGTGCCAAAAAGTTTAAAAAGCGATGATGCTGACACAGTTTCTTAATGACCTAAAACATCTCTTTGGCATTTCTACACACTAAAACTCACTGGGTTAAAATTTTACCCAATTCGGGTCAATATACCAATACAACATTACTACTTACCTTTACACATTTTTTCCCGTGTTTTTTAGCCAAAAAGTGTCACAAATGAATTGCGTATTGTGCAAAACTATGTGCATATGATATTCAAAAGATGCACTATCAACATTAATAATCAATTACAAATGGTAACATGCATGTTTAACCCTTTATCATAACTATATTTGGTAACTTCCGTAAACATCCAAAATAGCCTCTCCATGTCTCTCTGTGAGCTTGTAGAACCATGTGGAGACTTTTTGTAAAATGTTTTACCTTAGACCTGTGAGGAACCATATATGGTAACTTCATTAACCTTGATTTGCGACATAAACATTAAACATTTTGAAAAAAGTCAGCAAAAAAAGTCATGGAATATTTCCCAATAACTCTCTAGGGAGAATTTCCATGTATTTCAATGAGTCCTCTATAAAGGGTTAAAAAGAATAGAGTAGATTATATCAACCTTTAATTTGGGTTAATAACCCAAAAACAAGTATTGTGTCGGTGATTTATTGAAATCTCAACACAGTGATTTTAGTGTGTATTATTTTACATTTCTGCAGCATTTTCTTGTTACTTAAATATAAACATATGCATATAAACCAACATCTTCACCAGCTCTATTTTACATGTATGCATGTGCAGCAACAGCAACGTGATTACTTTTGAGTAAATCGAGGATTGAGAATATAGAATTCCTCCAAACATCCGAGAGGAATATTAAATACATGCAGTCATGTTCTCATCTCATAAGGTTCAATCCCAGAGGTGACTGAGAAAATTAATCACTGATTGAATGTTTGACACTCTTCTCTTGAGTGACACTGTCTACTTTGTGACCTGAGAGATGCAATTTGCATTAATATTCATACCTATATTAATCCCAACATCATAACTGCAGTATTAAGGATAAGCATTAGATGTGATATACTGATGTCACTGCTTGAAATTGATTAAAATTGATGCTTTGCTGGGTGATGCAGACTAACAGTATATCAGCACATGAATACAGGGTTTCTGTTTTTTAGTTTTTCTAACACTATAAATACATTTCTGACATTATCAAGACTTCCTCCAACATGTTTTTTTTTTACATCCCTGGACTGTTGACAACCTGTTAAATCCTCTCCTGTGTTGGATGTGCTGCACTGAAAACATCTGGACATGAAGACAAATAAAAAGTTTCCTACATCGTCCGTAGCAACAACTCACATGCAAAATGATGAAATGTCTGAGAGCATAACACTGTATGGCATGTCTGCAAACCTGTGTCATGTTTTATGATGTGATATCACAAATCTTCACTTCACGTTTTTCCAAATAAACAAACCTCACATTATTCTGTATATTTATTTCAATAACTCTGTTTTTTTTGTATTGAATGATTATTTCAGTGTATTTAGCATCATTTACAGCTACCAGGGATAGAAGGGAGGGAAGAAGGGAAGGAAGGAAGGAAGGAAGGAAGGAAGGAAGGAAGGAAGGAAGGAAGGAAGGAAGGAAGGAAGGAAGGAAGGAAGGAAAGTAGGAAGGAGGGAGGGAGGGAGAAAGGAAAAGAGGAAGGAAGGAAAGAAGGAAGGAAGGAGGAACGAAGGAAGGAAGGAAGGTAGGACGGAGGGAGAATGGAAAAGAGGAAGGGAGCAAGGAGGGAGGGAGGAAGGACAGAAGGAAAGAAGGAAGGAAGAAACGGGGAGGGAGGGAGGGAAAGAAAGAAGGAGGGAGGGAGGAAGGACAGAAAGGAAAGAAGGAAGGAAGAAAGGGGGATGGAGGGAAAGAAGGAAGGGAGGAAAGAGAGAAGGAAGGATTATGTGAATATTTCCCTTTGTTTTAAACTGTTATCATTTATTCATTTAGGTTTTATTTTCAATATTGTGCAAATAAATAAACAATTACCCCAAATAACACATTTGATTTATGTCTTTTTTTTTCAATTTTTTCTGTCTCAGTGTATAAATGCATCTTTTTTCCCTTTTTGAAAACTTAAATTTTGGATATTATTGTATATTTTACTATTTTTCTCTTTGTCAGTGTCCTATACTTATATGTATACTCTATTAAAAACATTTTTTTTCATATTTTTTATCTTATTATTGTATTTTTTTACATTTTTGGTAATGTCCTCACTTGCTCTTTTTCTTCTTGTTGTTGTTTAAATCTCACATGCTCAGCCTATAGCAAAGCCTCATTATTGACCTGCATCTTGAAACAATATCAAAGTGTACAACTCAATTATTGGCTGGAGTTTTATTGTGTATACGTGTAACATTTAAATCAGCCTTGTACTGCGTGTCTACATCTTAATGTGGCTCGTATAGGATTTAGAAAAGGTTCTACAAATGATTTGAAGACATGAATGACATTTTACAAGCAACAACTCAGCCTACCAATTGGTGTGAGACAAGAGGGAGAGAGAGAGGGAGGGAGGGAGGGAGGGAGAGAGAGAGAGAGGGAGAGAGAGGGAGAGAGAGAGAGGGAGAGAGAGGGAGGGAGAGAGAGAGGGAGGGAGGGAGGGAGAGAGAGGGAGAGAGAGGGAGAGAGAGGGAGGGAGGGAGAGAGAGAGAGGGAGGGAGG
>NC_084982.1:27970434-27973343 GCF_963691925.1 Scomber scombrus
ACTAAAACATATAAGAAGAAACATATATAGGCCATTGTTGCTTTAATTAACCATGCAGGTGTATTTTGCAATTTTAAAAGTAAACAACTGAGGCTAGCCGTTTCCCCTGTTTCCAGTCTTTATGCTAAGGTAGTTTAGGGTTAATCACATCTTGACTCCAGTTCTGTACTTGTCGAACAGAAAGGAGATATGTTTTATGTCCTCTCACTTCTTGGAAAGTAAGCAAAAAAAAAAGCCATTTTCTAAATGCCGAACCAAGAAAAGCTTTTACAATTGTTGCATTTGGCATTTCTGTGAAATAAGAATAGCTTCGAAAGAATGAATATTACAGTATTTTTCTAGGACAGACTGTTAAATTCAGTGTGGAATTTACATTTGAACACACACACACACAGACACACACACACACACACACACACACACACACACACACACACACACACACACTATTGTGCAATCTTATCATTTTATGGCATGTCATTACACTTCCTGAGCACTTGCTTTCTCTGTGAATAGTTGTTAGGCATCGTAAAAAATGGAGCAATCCTCAGGAGGTGAAGAAAGCCTGACACGGCGTGATTGCCAAATGACAAACTTTTGATGGCTCGCAGAAAAATAAAATTACCTCAGTGACATTTTGAGAGATTACTCCTTTCCCTCACACACACACACACACACACACATACAGACTTTGCTATGTCTGTCACAGGACACACGGACACAGAGAGGAGCCACAAGAAAAATAAATATTGAAATACTGAAATAAAATCAGAATCAAAATGCAGAAGCGCCCTGATTCCACCTCTGAGCTCTGAGTCTGTGCCAGAGAAATGGATACAGGCACATTAATTTTCATAATGTCAGGCACCTGGGGGGGGGAGGAGGGGCGGGCAAGTCATCAGTGGTGGCTGATTACCGCTGTTTGTGTGTGTGTGTGTGTGTGTGTGTGTGTGCGTCTCAATTTCACCGCCTCACCGAGATATCATCATCATCTTAGACTGGCTGAGAGGTTGTTTAACTTTCTCTTTTTAACCCAGCAAGAAGGCAGCATGCAGCTTATACTGGGAAAAAAAGAAAAGGAAAGGAAAATAAAGGAAAATGATTACAGCTAAATTTTGTAATAATACATGTAATAATATTTAAAATTATATAAATATCTTGAACGTATATCAAAAAACAATATTACTATGATATCTCTGATAATAAAATAATAGTTACATTCAATAGCTGCAACCAAATACTTAATAATGTTTTATTGATTAAAGATACAAACAGATTACAGTAATGTTTGCAAGATAATTACATTTGCATTTAAACTTACTTTTTCACTTTTGCAGAATAGCAAAGTAACTTAGTTCAAGTTATTGTGGATGAAAACTAATATGAGAAATAGAGACTGTGTGGAAATTACTGACCTTCTTCACCACCACTGAATATGTCATAATAATAAATGTACCAATTAAAAAATAATATTGAATTGGCACAAATCATTTCACCATTAAGGAAAAAAACAAATAAATAAAAACTTATGACAAATGTAAAATGGCGTGCCCCAAATTTAAACCTCAATATTTCAATGAAATAATATATATATTGTTTATATTATATAATATGAATATGAATATACTTAGACATTGCCAAATATAAGGCAAACAGTAGAATTGTGATTATTACAGCAATGCTTCATTTTTTAATGATACATATAATACAAAATAGTAAATTAATGGTTTTGAATGATTTGAGCACAAGTGGCAGTTAAAGGGTTAAAACACTGTATTATAAGCACTGGATTCAAAATTACAAAATATTGTATGTGTGTGTCAGGTCAGATGTGTGTGTGTGTGTGTGTGTGTGTGTGTGTGTGTGTGTGTGTGTGTGTGTGTGTGTGTGTGTGTGTGTGTGTGTGTGTGTGTGTGTGTGTGTGTGTGTGTGTGTGTGTGTGTGTGTGCGTGCGTGCGTGCGTGCGTGCGTGCGTGCGTGCGTGCGTGCGTGCGTGTGTGTGTTTGTGCGCGTGTGTTTTGTTTCCCCAAGCTTGCATCACTGTTGTATTTTCGTCTTGCAACAGAAACCCTTGCAACATTTTCTCTGAGGAAGATTTTGATTACATTTACCCATTCATGTCAGACAAATTAAAAGTGTTTGTTTACTCTGCCCCAGTGTTGAACAGCTTTGACTCACTTTTAATTAAATTACTTCAGCAATTTGGGACTTTTTTCTTCCATTTAAAGGGGCCATTTTACACATCAAGTTCAATTTACTTGTCAGGAGGAACACTACTCAGCCTGCAAAAACAATTGTTTTTACGACAGGATGGAGCTTTCCAAAGTTTCAAAAAATAAACCTGATCTCTCCACTTCTCAGTCTCACCAGGGTTATCTAAGTTTGGGCTTGGATATGACTACTTTTTTGCAAAAGCCTGTCTTACGAACTGGGGGCATGAAGTTTCAGACATGGACATTTACCAGTCAAGGAGCTGCTTTAGTTTTAGCTTAAGTTTTGACCACTCTTCTTTTAATCAGTCTCTATTAAGTCCACTACGCTTATAGAAGTACAACATTCATCATTGGAGTAGCCCTTTAAATTAAAAATAATAGTGTGAAGAGGTAGTTTATGCAAAGTGAACGCTCTGTTATTTCCACCATATTTCCACATATCACTGAGTTTAGTTACTTTTTGAGCCTCTATGCATCTGCAAACCTAAGAAGGAGGCAAGGCACAATTAGATTCATTATCTGCAGTATCTCTGCCATCAATGTAAATATTACAATATCTTACACACAAAAAAACCCCACTACACAGTAAAACAGATAGAGAGTGTTTGGTTAAAGTGCTACTGGGCCAGTGATAACATTACAGTGAACAACACACATTTTATTGGCTAGGTCAACAGTGGCCTTTCATTATTACAC
>NC_084982.1:27973543-27978543 GCF_963691925.1 Scomber scombrus
CAAAAATATCCCCCCATAGAAGAAAGTGAATTTTGAGCCAGTTGCAATGCAGCATATCACAAAAAAAAAACCTCTACCCACAGACTAATTTTGTTTATTCAACACAAGTCAACTCGCCTCCTCTGTACTCCTCCCCTTCGGTGTGATCTGGACGAGCTTTTTTTTTTTTTAGATGCAAATTCAAGCCCTTTTTTTTTTTTTGGAATATCAATAACATCTGGCGGGCTTCCCGAGGAGAGGAGAGGAGAGGGGAGAGGTTGGGATGTCTTGAGGCCATGCCAGTCACGCCTAAGCTCCTATGAATAAAGATATCTCACATGCAAAAAACCACTTCCTCTCCTCCTCAACACTTCAGCGCTAATTAAGACAGAGCGGAGCCCCTTATGGCTCCTCACAGACAACACATCCAAAAGCAGATTCAAATTGGGAAGGTTAGATGGGACAAAACCAGCGGGTGTCGTTCTCTGTCACCGGTGGTTAAAGTCATAGAGATCAACCTTTTCTGGTGCTTGAAAAAAGAAAAGAAAAGAAAGAAAGAGTCATAATTCAATTAATAAAAAGGAGGATAAAACAAGCATTTGATCCTGTTAAATGCCATTGAGCACATGCATCTTTGTGAAGTTAACCTTTAGTCATGGTTTTGATAAATTCACACCAAAAGATTATGTCTGAATAATTAATGACTGGAACTATAATTTCAAAATGACTCCCCAGAGGCAAAAAAACATTTTTAAAAAATGGGGGGGTTTATTATTCCTGTGTTTACTCGGTTAAATCTCATCTCTCTGTTTTTGACATATAAATCTCATGCGTCAAAGCCCCTTCACAAAGCCTTACAATAAACTGGAGCTACTGCACATGAATGAAGAGTTACCTACCCCCGGAAAACACATCTGGACACATCTGTCTCAACTTTAGATCTCAAGTCAAGTGAAGCAGCTTGTTAACTTGCTCCAGATATTGGACAGTGAAGCCCTCTACTCCCCCCACCTCCCCCTCCTCTTCCTCCTCCTCTCTCCATCAAAGATACGGCAAATTCGCTGACAACAGAGGATGATAAAAGCAAACGTCTCTCATCTGGAAACCATCCATCCATCCATCCATCCATCCATCCATCCCGCTCCCGGGCCCCCCCCCCCGCCCCGCTCACATGTACTGTATTGTTTGCCGAGCATCAATTACACATGCTTGCTCTGTTCTGTTTGAAATGAGCAAATGCCAAGATTCCACTTTATTCCTCTGGCTGCGGCCGATATGTCTGATATGCTCCAACATTAACACCAGAGGAGATTCTTTGTGTGTGTTCTTTGTGGGTGTTTTTTTTCATGCGTTTAACCGTCTGATGCCAAGGAAATGGAAGAAGTCTTCTCAGACTTGGTTTTCCCTCATTGTCTTCTCTCGTCTCGGGTTGCAGAGGGGTGATTTCCAGACTTCATATCGCTGCTTGACAGATGTTGGATTTTTAAAGCTGATACCAGAATGTATATTTTTACTTTAAAGAAGAAAAAAAAAAAATCTGATGACAATGTGTTGGCTAATACTTGTTTAAAGATTAACACATTACCTCAAACACAGATTGAAGTCCAGCTGGCTACTTTATTATATTAATTCCTTATTCAAATAAAATAGTTTTGATTGGCAAGTTGAAAGTTGATAGATAGAGAAATGTGCCTGTGTGTGTGTGTGTGTGTGTGTGTGTGTGTGTGTGTGTGTGCGTGTGTGTGTGTGTGCATGTTTGCTCAGCTGAGAGTCGTCTTCAGTGTTTAAATATTAGCAAAAATCATTAATGACTAAACATATTAAGTAATGCATTGATTACACAGACAGGAGAAATCCTCATTAGGTGGCAGCGACTTGATGATTGTACAGTAAGTATTAAAAAGTCCATTGAAAGCACTTTATTTTACATATATGCTGCAGCAAAGTTTATGGGTTTAATGAATGAATGAATAAATAAATAATCTTTATTTACATTGGAAATATGAATAATAAGTGCCAATGCTTACAAGTACAGCAGGCTTGGGTGTTGGGATCCCTAAATTGGGTCAATGGGATAAAAAAACACAACCTATTGTTTTTCAAACCTTCAAATATAATAATAATAATAAGCTTTATTTACGTATATAGCACCTTTAAAAAACAGAGTTCACAAAGTGCTTTGACAGACAAAGTAAAAAATAAGATTAAATAAAAGACAGTAGCAATATGCAAAATGAACAAACAAGCAGATGACATCACATAAAAGCTAGTCTGTAGAAATGAGTTTTGAGTAATGATTTAAAAGAAGCTACTGAATGTGTCAGTT
The DNA here is from genome assembly GCF_963691925.1 of Scomber scombrus. NCBI lineage: Eukaryota > Metazoa > Chordata > Actinopteri > Scombriformes > Scombridae > Scomber > Scomber scombrus. The sequence continues at coordinate 27,975,849 of NC_084982.1, forward strand.
CATTTCTTTGTATTTAAAAAAAAAACTCTATGAGCCTCTAAAAACCTTCAAATAAAACAAAATGAAGGATTTTTTAATTTAAACTGGAAGATAATGCAACAGTTCCAGGGAGACGTTGCTTCATTTTATTGAGGGGTCATGTGCCAAAAAGTTTAAAAAGCGATGATGCTGACACAGTTTCTTAATGACCTAAAACATCTCTTTGGCATTTCTACACACTAAAACTCACTGGGTTAAAATTTTACCCAATTCGGGTCAATATACCAATACAACATTACTACTTACCTTTACACATTTTTTCCCGTGTTTTTTAGCCAAAAAGTGTCACAAATGAATTGCGTATTGTGCAAAACTATGTGCATATGATATTCAAAAGATGCACTATCAACATTAATAATCAATTACAAATGGTAACATGCATGTTTAACCCTTTATCATAACTATATTTGGTAACTTCCGTAAACATCCAAAATAGCCTCTCCATGTCTCTCTGTGAGCTTGTAGAACCATGTGGAGACTTTTTGTAAAATGTTTTACCTTAGACCTGTGAGGAACCATATATGGTAACTTCATTAACCTTGATTTGCGACATAAACATTAAACATTTTGAAAAAAGTCAGCAAAAAAAGTCATGGAATATTTCCCAATAACTCTCTAGGGAGAATTTCCATGTATTTCAATGAGTCCTCTATAAAGGGTTAAAAAGAATAGAGTAGATTATATCAACCTTTAATTTGGGTTAATAACCCAAAAACAAGTATTGTGTCGGTGATTTATTGAAATCTCAACACAGTGATTTTAGTGTGTATTATTTTACATTTCTGCAGCATTTTCTTGTTACTTAAATATAAACATATGCATATAAACCAACATCTTCACCAGCTCTATTTTACATGTATGCATGTGCAGCAACAGCAACGTGATTACTTTTGAGTAAATCGAGGATTGAGAATATAGAATTCCTCCAAACATCCGAGAGGAATATTAAATACATGCAGTCATGTTCTCATCTCATAAGGTTCAATCCCAGAGGTGACTGAGAAAATTAATCACTGATTGAATGTTTGACACTCTTCTCTTGAGTGACACTGTCTACTTTGTGACCTGAGAGATGCAATTTGCATTAATATTCATACCTATATTAATCCCAACATCATAACTGCAGTATTAAGGATAAGCATTAGATGTGATATACTGATGTCACTGCTTGAAATTGATTAAAATTGATGCTTTGCTGGGTGATGCAGACTAACAGTATATCAGCACATGAATACAGGGTTTCTGTTTTTTAGTTTTTCTAACACTATAAATACATTTCTGACATTATCAAGACTTCCTCCAACATGTTTTTTTTTTACATCCCTGGACTGTTGACAACCTGTTAAATCCTCTCCTGTGTTGGATGTGCTGCACTGAAAACATCTGGACATGAAGACAAATAAAAAGTTTCCTACATCGTCCGTAGCAACAACTCACATGCAAAATGATGAAATGTCTGAGAGCATAACACTGTATGGCATGTCTGCAAACCTGTGTCATGTTTTATGATGTGATATCACAAATCTTCACTTCACGTTTTTCCAAATAAACAAACCTCACATTATTCTGTATATTTATTTCAATAACTCTGTTTTTTTTGTATTGAATGATTATTTCAGTGTATTTAGCATCATTTACAGCTACCAGGGATAGAAGGGAGGGAAGAAGGGAAGGAAGGAAGGAAGGAAGGAAGGAAGGAAGGAAGGAAGGAAGGAAGGAAGGAAGGAAGGAAGGAAGGAAGGAAGGAAAGTAGGAAGGAGGGAGGGAGGGAGAAAGGAAAAGAGGAAGGAAGGAAAGAAGGAAGGAAGGAGGAACGAAGGAAGGAAGGAAGGTAGGACGGAGGGAGAATGGAAAAGAGGAAGGGAGCAAGGAGGGAGGGAGGAAGGACAGAAGGAAAGAAGGAAGGAAGAAACGGGGAGGGAGGGAGGGAAAGAAAGAAGGAGGGAGGGAGGAAGGACAGAAAGGAAAGAAGGAAGGAAGAAAGGGGGATGGAGGGAAAGAAGGAAGGGAGGAAAGAGAGAAGGAAGGATTATGTGAATATTTCCCTTTGTTTTAAACTGTTATCATTTATTCATTTAGGTTTTATTTTCAATATTGTGCAAATAAATAAACAATTACCCCAAATAACACATTTGATTTATGTCTTTTTTTTTCAATTTTTTCTGTCTCAGTGTATAAATGCATCTTTTTTCCCTTTTTGAAAACTTAAATTTTGGATATTATTGTATATTTTACTATTTTTCTCTTTGTCAGTGTCCTATACTTATATGTATACTCTATTAAAAACATTTTTTTTCATATTTTTTATCTTATTATTGTATTTTTTTACATTTTTGGTAATGTCCTCACTTGCTCTTTTTCTTCTTGTTGTTGTTTAAATCTCACATGCTCAGCCTATAGCAAAGCCTCATTATTGACCTGCATCTTGAAACAATATCAAAGTGTACAACTCAATTATTGGCTGGAGTTTTATTGTGTATACGTGTAACATTTAAATCAGCCTTGTACTGCGTGTCTACATCTTAATGTGGCTCGTATAGGATTTAGAAAAGGTTCTACAAATGATTTGAAGACATGAATGACATTTTACAAGCAACAACTCAGCCTACCAATTGGTGTGAGACAAGAGGGAGAGAGAGAGGGAGGGAGGGAGGGA
>NC_084982.1:27981043-28008309 GCF_963691925.1 Scomber scombrus
GACAGCTGTGAGCCTCCACTGCAGATTGTGGCCTCCTCTGATTGGTTAAGAGGGTTAGGTTCACTTAAAAACTTGAGAAGGGAATATCTCTGCTCCGGTGTTCAATCAGCCTGATGTCACTTATCCATATGAGGAGCACATTTCAACTAAAACATATAAGAAGAAACATATATAGGCCATTGTTGCTTTAATTAACCATGCAGGTGTATTTTGCAATTTTAAAAGTAAACAACTGAGGCTAGCCGTTTCCCCTGTTTCCAGTCTTTATGCTAAGGTAGTTTAGGGTTAATCACATCTTGACTCCAGTTCTGTACTTGTCGAACAGAAAGGAGATATGTTTTATGTCCTCTCACTTCTTGGAAAGTAAGCAAAAAAAAAGCCATTTTCTAAATGCCGAACCAAGAAAAGCTTTTACAATTGTTGCATTTGGCATTTCTGTGAAATAAGAATAGCTTCGAAAGAATGAATATTACAGTATTTTTCTAGGACAGACTGTTAAATTCAGTGTGGAATTTACATTTGAACACACACACACACAGACACACACACACACACACACACACACACACACACACACACACACACACACACACTATTGTGCAATCTTATCATTTTATGGCATGTCATTACACTTCCTGAGCACTTGCTTTCTCTGTGAATAGTTGTTAGGCATCGTAAAAAATGGAGCAATCCTCAGGAGGTGAAGAAAGCCTGACACGGCGTGATTGCCAAATGACAAACTTTTGATGGCTCGCAGAAAAATAAAATTACCTCAGTGACATTTTGAGAGATTACTCCTTTCCCTCACACACACACACACACACACACATACAGACTTTGCTATGTCTGTCACAGGACACACGGACACAGAGAGGAGCCACAAGAAAAATAAATATTGAAATACTGAAATAAAATCAGAATCAAAATGCAGAAGCGCCCTGATTCCACCTCTGAGCTCTGAGTCTGTGCCAGAGAAATGGATACAGGCACATTAATTTTCATAATGTCAGGCACCTGGGGGGGGGAGGAGGGGCGGGCAAGTCATCAGTGGTGGCTGATTACCGCTGTTTGTGTGTGTGTGTGTGTGTGTGTGTGTGTGCGTCTCAATTTCACCGCCTCACCGAGATATCATCATCATCTTAGACTGGCTGAGAGGTTGTTTAACTTTCTCTTTTTAACCCAGCAAGAAGGCAGCATGCAGCTTATACTGGGAAAAAAAGAAAAGGAAAGGAAAATAAAGGAAAATGATTACAGCTAAATTTTGTAATAATACATGTAATAATATTTAAAATTATATAAATATCTTGAACGTATATCAAAAAACAATATTACTATGATATCTCTGATAATAAAATAATAGTTACATTCAATAGCTGCAACCAAATACTTAATAATGTTTTATTGATTAAAGATACAAACAGATTACAGTAATGTTTGCAAGATAATTACATTTGCATTTAAACTTACTTTTTCACTTTTGCAGAATAGCAAAGTAACTTAGTTCAAGTTATTGTGGATGAAAACTAATATGAGAAATAGAGACTGTGTGGAAATTACTGACCTTCTTCACCACCACTGAATATGTCATAATAATAAATGTACCAATTAAAAAATAATATTGAATTGGCACAAATCATTTCACCATTAAGGAAAAAAACAAATAAATAAAAACTTATGACAAATGTAAAATGGCGTGCCCCAAATTTAAACCTCAATATTTCAATGAAATAATATATATATTGTTTATATTATATAATATGAATATGAATATACTTAGACATTGCCAAATATAAGGCAAACAGTAGAATTGTGATTATTACAGCAATGCTTCATTTTTTAATGATACATATAATACAAAATAGTAAATTAATGGTTTTGAATGATTTGAGCACAAGTGGCAGTTAAAGGGTTAAAACACTGTATTATAAGCACTGGATTCAAAATTACAAAATATTGTATGTGTGTGTCAGGTCAGATGTGTGTGTGTGTGTGTGTGTGTGTGTGTGTGTGTGTGTGTGTGTGTGTGTGTGTGTGTGTGTGTGTGTGTGTGTGTGTGTGTGTGTGTGTGTGTGTGTGTGTGTGTGTGTGTGTGTGTGTGTGTGTGTGTGTGTGTCAGGTCAGATGTCTGTGACTGTCAGAATGAAACCAACAGGATCAGGTCTGTTTCCTCCTCTTCATCTGAAGCCAGAGATCACACATCACACTACCACTGCTGCAGATATAAACACATATAAACAAGTTATTTCAGCTGGAAGTTCATGAAACAGAAGATGACAACTGTGTGATGAACGCAGGCTCATGTCATGCTGAAGCTGTCGTTTTCATGCAAAGCTGATGTCATATTTACACACAAGATGATGTATCTAAAGCATGCAGGAAATATCTTGGTTATATTTAGGACAACTGTAGAGGAATGGACAAAAAAAAGAAGTGTATATTGACATGATATGACATATGATATATAACATGACATGATATGATATATGATACAATACAATAGAATACAAAACAATATAATATGATATGATATATGGTATGGTATGATGTCATATTAACACACAAGATGATGCATCCAAACCATGCTGTAAATATATTGGTTATATTTAGGCCAACTATACAGGAAAGGACAACCATGGACAAAAAAAAAGAAGAAGTGTATATTGACATGATATGATATTGTATGACATGACATATGATATATGATACAATACAAAACAATATAATATGATATGATATATGGTATGATAGGATGATATGATATATGGTATGGTATATGATATATGATACAATATGATATCATAGTGTATGATACAATATGACATGAAATGACATGATATGATATATTGATTTATTATGGCCAACATAGAGTCAAACCAAACAGAGGATTGAAATAAACACAGTAGCAAGAATAACACAGACTGAGACAATGACTCAACTGAAAATCAAAACCTATAGAGACAACAGGTGATTACATACAAGACACAGGTGAGAGAAACAAGACACAGGTGAAACACATGAGGAAATCAATTAAGGTGGGAAAAACACAGGAAGTAAAAACAACCACACACACAAGGAGAAAAACTTTCAAAATAAGACAGGAAGTGACAAATATGATACAATAAGATACAATATATTTAATTAGGGATTGCAGACACAAACATTTAATCAAATCATGTTAAAATGAAAAAAAAAAACACCCTTATTTCCTCTTTGGTCCTAAAATGTTAAAAGACAAATAAACATAAACAATACAATAATACAAAAACACTTCATCAGCACAATTTATTCTTTTTATTGTATTACAAATAAAATCGTTTAGACTGTAAACAGGCACAGTCATCATGTTTCATTTCATTTATCCAATTAGAAATTGGCCATAATAAAAAGAAGTTGGCAGTGTGTAGTGATGAACTTGCATATTTAACTTTTATTTGAGTTGTGCTTTCTGTAATGAATCAGAATAATGTGAAGAGAGAAGTTTGTGTTTTGGGGACCTTCTGCACAATATGGCATTATAGGTTTGTTTTTTTAACAATCCTGCAGAATATAATAGAAATGCAAGGTTCCCAGCTGTCCCAAGAAAAGTCAGTCTAATCTATTTCCTCTTTCACATGCTTCAATCTTCTTCTGACTGATTATAAAGTTTCTGATGTTGTTGATTCAGTTTTCAGTTATGTCATTTGCACCCTTGTCTTTTATTTTTTTCCTCAGCCATGTCAGCTCAGTCTTTCTATTTATTCCAAATAATAGTCGATGTTGCCAGAAGTGCAATAAAACATCAATTCCAGTTCAGTGGATTATTTTTCCCCCCCCTGAGGAACATTATCAGCTAATGAGCATTTAGAACAACACTTTAAAAGCTGTGATGAACTAAGTATGTGCTGCTGAATCCTGTGCTGCTGTGCTCAGTGGTGGCCAAGCAGTGAGAGTTTAAAGAGCACAACATGCACTCTTTGAAGGTGCAGAGAAACACCAAACTCTGCTGAGATATAGCGACTATACATCATTTTCATGCTATGTGTGTTTTTTTTTTTTCTTCTTACCTTTTGCTTTTTGCAGCTTTTGACTCAGCAGGGCTCTGGATGAAACTCCACGCTTGCTGATGTGATGCAAGTGTTACCGTTTCTGAGCGCTGGGTAAATTGTTTCAAAACAACTGTTTGGTTTGCACTTCTCACTGATGTTTCAAAGTGCTTCGTTTCTTGCTTGCAAAAAAACTCAGTACCTTTGGGGGGAACTCCTGTTTCATATTAGCATAAAGTGGAGTGAAATGGCCCTGGAGATTAAAAAGCCCTGAAAGAAGAAAGCAGAAGTCTGTAATATCAGGCAGAAAGGTTTCCCACAGTGTTACTCTGTTTTAAATGGGATGAATGGCGCTATGCCTACTGCTATAGAGAAGATGAATTGTACAAATGAAGATGATTGCACACATTTCAGACAATCTCCCCTGCCAAAATATGCACTTTTCTTTTTGTTGTATTTGGTTATGTGCATGAAAGCTGGTGAAAGTAGTCGTGTGAAGATTGAAAAAGTGAAATTCAAATCCTGCAGACTTTCTCATCTTTGCATATATGACTGAAGTAAAATGTGCATGTTTGTCTGATTGCATGTTGCAAAAACTGTTGGACTGAGCTCTTCAAATTCTGACGTAGTAAGTAACAGGAATAAACATTTCCTTTGGAGCATACTGGCATTCTTATATAACCAATATAAACCAATATAAAAGCAGAATAGAGGCTTCTGGCACAACTTCACCTACTTCCAAAGTGCACAGAGAAGGGAAAAAAGTCCCAAAAAAAAGTCTAAGCTCCACCAACTATTCGTATAGACCAACTTGATTGAAGGCTGTGTTTCGGCTCATGGGGTCATAGGGTCAGCATTACAAACTGCATCTGAATAGGGTAGTTAAAAAGGAGAAAAACGGTAGGTCAAAAAGGTCAAAAATATACAAAAATACTTTATATGCATGTTTGGATGCATATAAAGATGTATCAGCCAATGAAGTATCTACCAAGAAAGGTTGGGTGTTTGGTCATGTGACTTCAGGCCAATCATTATCCAAGGTGAGTATCCAATAGACGACATGGGTGACACCATATGTGGTCCATAACCAAAACGGGTGGTACTTGAGTTAACACAGAAATGCCTAAAATCTGAACTTAGCCTATTTTATCTGCCATATTCAGTTTGCATGTATACATAAATATGTACAGACACATATGTATGCATGCATTGGCCTGTATAATAATGATTGGCCTTAAGTCACATGACCATATTGGTAGATACCCCATTGGCTGAAACATGTCTTGATACCCTTATTTGGTATTATTGGTGCAATTTGTTGCTGCTTTTTAACTATCCTATTTAAATACTGTTTGTAATGTGTTTCACCTGATGGTCTAACGATAAAGTTGTTAAATACTAAAGGTGTTGCTGGAGGTTTAGCTTTTTCATATCTACAGTAGGTATGTAAAATATGGTTGAAAAAGATAGTAAATGTATGATAATTAAGATTATTTTGGCACACACCTGTTCCCGAGGTCAAGAATACACATCATTCATTAAACATTAAAAAATAAATAATAAAACAGTTAATGTGATTTCAATAGAAGAGCAAAAAGCTGCAGGCAGCATATGGACTTGTGGGTTGGTCACTTCATGTCACTGTGACAGAAAGCATAACTGATATTTACATAAAAAAACATCATAAATTAATACAGTAAAATGACAAAAAATTAACTAGACACTCTTAAAAAGGTTAGTGCAGCAATTTAGTCTTGCACCTGCACAAAGTTGGGAACTGTCGATGGTAGAATAGGCATCGATATCCTCAATTTGAGTCCCTAGTATGGGTCAAGCTCCATGCATGGTGGTAGAAATACTTTCCAGAGAGTGAAAACCTGATGCTGTTATTACTGTTTAGAGCCGTTTCCAAACATAGCACAAAGGAATATATCACCCAGTGCAGCGGTGTGGCTCATTGATGCATTTTTAATAGTTTTTTGGACAACAACAGAGCACAGAGCAGCACTTTCTACAGCACAGAGAAATAAGATATATCAGACTTTGGATACACACACTATACTTGTAAGTAGATCAGTTCACTGTTGTTGGCTCTGCACAGGAGATTTTCTTCTATAGAAAAGCACCAGTTTTATCCTTTAATTGGGTGATTCGGTTTTCCAAGTTTCCTAAAAAGTCTTCCCCTCCACTTGAGTGACTCTGCATACAGGTGGAACATGCATTGTGGGTCTGTGCTTCAGGCAGGTACCTGTGTACTGCTTAGGGGAAAAAAAGGAAATATATATTCTCTTTTGGGTTCAGCAGGTACTGAAATGATTTGATTTCAGGGGCCATGAAATATTTGCATTTCAACCGTGCCTGAACACGGACCTCAACTTAATGTATTCAGTCTCCACTGATCTGGGAAGGCAACTGCTCCAAAACCCAGAATATTGAGCGGTTTCAGACCAAAGACTAGTCAAATAGAAAGAGTGCACGGAAGCGCAGGAGCGATTTCTCTCGCCCCCTTTTTCCCCTCTCAAGCCTGTTGAATGACATGGTGACAAAGGAGCCAGGTGTGTTTGTCAGAGAGGGGACTCGGAGTCAGGGCCATGACAAGCTTGTGTGAAGCAGGTGGAGGATGGTGATGAAGGGAAAACTGGCTGACTGTAAGACAGAAAATACAACAGGAATACTGAACTTAGGAATTATGTTCCTTTCACTGGCATGCAGGTTTCTCAATTCAGATACAGCTAAGTCAGATATGAGAATTTAACCCTTACATACTGTTTGGATTGAATTTGACCCATTTTGACATTTGACAGCTGAAAAACACCCCAAAAGTCTTTAACCCTGAAATTTGATGACTTTTCCTAAAGTGGCCCAGAATGCACAACACTTAAAATACACATTTGTTTCCATTGAGGCTGTTCTGGGTCAGATTTGAGCCATATCTACATGTGTTTTTGTGAAATGAATAGTTAATAGTTTTAATAAGATAGTAGTTATGAGGATTTCTTTTTATGATGTAGCAGTGAAGACTGATGGCTCTAATGGTTATACAATAAACCCCACAGCTCAATTAAGTTCTGCTCATTTTACACTTTACATATAAAATAACATTTAACCACCAAAAAGAGACATAAACTGACTAAAGAAACCTAAAAAATACAAAGAAGAGACATAAAAATGACTGAAATAGACACGAAATTGACAAAAGAAACCTCAAAACTACCAAAAAGAGACATTTCAATCATTATTGCTATGTTATATTTTCATGTCTTAGGTAAAATAGGACATGATATTGTGTGATAGGAGATGTTTAGTGGTGTAAAAGCTAAAAAAATACACTCTCTCTGCTCTCTGAGACATGAATCAAGGTTTAATCACATTTATTGATCAGTCAGATCGACTATTGATGCTTTCTAAACACATCTGTGGTTCAACATGTGGTATAGATGCTTTTTATGAGGGGATTCTTACACTGGGTAACTTTAACCCAGAATATGACCAGTATGTAAGGGGTTAACAATCGTTTTAACGCCAGTATAACAACTGAGACCGCCAACAATGCTCAGTTAGTCGACTCAAAACCAATTTTTCATTGGCAGGGATCTGAATCTTGCCCGTGCCAGAGGAATGCAGGGATGAGCCATTTTCCTCCTTATTGCTGGACTGCTTAAAAGGCTTTTTAACAGGATCATCAGGGGTGGCATTAACTGTCATCGACAAGACATTAGAGCCAATGTGAGGTGCCTTCGGGGGCCAGCTATCATAACTGTTAGCTTGTCGTGACCACTAGGAGCGATCAAGATTGTGAATTTACCTCCATCCTCATCACTTAAACCCTCACCTCAACCTCACAGCCAAAGGGTAGATAAAAGGTAAAGAGCTGAGCATATATGTTCAAAGTATCCTGCTTCACATCTTCAAAGTTTCTTCTCCAGGCAACTGATTTTTATCTCTTTTTTTACCCCAGGAGGTAAAAAGGAGAGCAAGTTTGATATCAACTATTCCAAGATGGTCTAGTATGGATTCACACATGCAGGCGAGAGATCGACAGCAGCCTCTGCTATGAAATACTGCCTCAAAACTGATGAAGCCATTTATCTGTGGAAGAGGTATGATGGAGGGGTACTCGAGCCCATCTGGTCGGGCTGAAAAGGTACATCAGAAAGAAAAAAAAGGTTGTCAAGAGCAGAAGTGTTGGCTGTGTTTGAACATGAAAAAAACAGTGGGCAGTGTGCAAGAGTGAGCATAGGATAGTAATAGCTGTAATAGAATAGAAAATAGGGGCAACTTCAAGACTGGAAAGTATGTCGCTTATATTTCAGTGCTGCTTCTGAGTGGTACGATACACCTTTTTCTCATTTATGTCCCAGAGGCTGACACCTTTCCCTGAAGACATACACAGATTATTGGATAGGAACTGGTATCATATGCCATAACGTCATACTGGAAGATAGTCACGTTACGGTTCATGATTAAAGTTCTACTTATCCAGGAGCTAAACTACTAGAGCTTAACATATCTAGTTATTAGCCCTGTGCAGCTAACATAGCAAACATATCCCTTTAATTTATACTGTGCAGATGTCAAATATAATGCTGCATATCATGATCTTTCTAAGGTGGAGGATAGTTTAATGTAGAAACTATGATATTTCAGGGTTTCTTTATCCAAACAGCAAACTTATATATGTTATTTTTGCTGTGTCCAAACCAGTGTTGAGTGTAAGACAACAACACAACAACACAATCCAACGCAAAGCTAATAGCGAAACACTTATATATGCAGACCGCAACCAAGCAGCCAAAGCTTGTACGTTGCTCTTTAATCTCCGTCTTTCTGAAACAAACTCAGCAAAGGAATCATAATAGTGAACAGACTTTATAATACAATATATAATATCATAATAGTGAACGGACGGCTGTCATCAGAGAGGAAAACTTGGTTAGCTTTATGGACCGTGAGTCTCTTCAGCCGTGCCAGTCTGAGTTGTTTATATATTATTTTGAGGCAGTTACTATTTATACAACATGGTGTTATGATGGTTGTTGGTTTGTTGATATTTTATTTTTTACAAGACATCTCCGACGTTGCTAAGAAGTAATGCAAAAGTAATATAACTAGTAGTGTAATTACTTTCCGCGGAGTAACAAGTAAAAAGTAACAAGTAATGTGTAATATATTACATTTTTTGAGTAATGGCCCCAAACTAAATTTCTCATTCACTACTCCTTATTTAATAAATACTCAACAGTTTACTCAACACTGAGCAGTAAACTGAGATTTTGGGAACTCGCTAACCATCGTCACTTTGTGTCATTATTGTCATTATTGGACCAGTTTTTAGGTAAATGTGCACGCTCTGAATTAAGAAACCCAAATAAAATGTGAGGCATTAAATATGGTGCACTATGTAGCAAATAGGGACTGATTTCAACTTCAGTGTTCATAAATAGGTTATTTGTTGTCGACTGTTTCTAGCTGCCGTTTCACACTAGAATTAAACATGTTAGCTATTCAGTCGACACATTAACAACAGTAAGAAGGTTTGCATCCTACACACTTCTCTCAATCTCAAAACTGTAATTTTTACTAATCTGATAAAAAAGCCATTATACTGTATCACCTTTTTTCTACAGCCCTTAATGGCCCTTCATCCTTATTGTTGTCTGTAAATTGAAAAAAACCCATTCATCACGGTAAGAACTGACATAGTGGTATCTGCTAGAGGAACATGAGTGACGTACTGTACTGTACCATTCTTATGCAACATATTAATAGACAAAGTGGGGATATCACTGTGACTATGACGCTACAAAGACGCTACAAAGAGAAGCGACACCATCAGTCACTTTTCAGTCTCAGCACTGATGAACAAACGATGAGCTGCAGAGGAGAAAGAACCGTTAAAATGTGTTTCTCTGTGATGTTTCTCAGTTGTTGACCATTAAGAGCAGACTGCCACAGCTTCTCTTCACTCAATTGTGTTAATTTATAAAAAAATATATTAAAAAAAACACATGCAGGTGTTCTTTTGTTCCGACTCCCCATTTTGTCCCCCGACTCACACATGATAAAAAATGGCGTTTGGCATAGAGAGATAAACAAAGAAAGATTCAACTTTATAGTCACGGCCTCTCCCCTCCTTTTTTAATCCTTCCTGAGTGTTTTACTTTTAACATTCTGGCAAAGAGCATCTCAATATTTCAGCTGTGAAATAAAGAGCGAGAGCAAGAACCCCGCAGAGACGAGGCCTGGCCTTTATTCAGACACAGGTTGGAATTGTCTGAGAAAGTCGGCGCCCATATTCCTCACCTGCAAACACAAAGCGGCGGCAACTCCCAGAACAAAAAAGCCCACCCCTCCTCTATCTGATGTGTGGCACTGAAATTGAAACAGTGGCAATAAAATCAGCAGGGGGGCCAGAGATTTCTCTCTACAGCCATGACGGGAAAAAAAGAAAAGTACTTTTAGATGCTTTCAGGTTCAATGTTGCCGTTTCAAAGCTGAAAGCGATGAGAGCCTGAACTTTTTTTTCTTTTTTTTTTTTTCAGCAGGCAGATTGGTTGAAGTCCTGAAAGAGGCCGAGAACTGATCTCAGCCGAGTTTCCAAGAAGAAAACAATCACCTAGTGTGTGCTGTTGCCATGGCATTTATAGTCTTGCACAAATGTGCCTTAGTTTGTTTATTTGCTTTCATAATTACCCTTCTGCAACATGTCCAACCTCCCTGCAAACACTACTTCAGGTCAACATTGGACTCGAAGCCTGGCATAATAAAATGTCAAGTTTGAACTTTATAACCATTAGAGTTACTATGCTGGTACTGTATGTTGTGAAACACAGCAATGCATAGTATCATTATCTGTATTATGTGTTTTAATACAAATTAGAGTTTAATTCGGTGTTTGCTACAGGGGGAACACAGAGAGGGTCAGTGAGGCCGACAGCACGCTCTCATCTTCAGACCAGCAGAAGCCAGAGAAGGAAACAAACTTCCTGTTACCATCTGATTCAACCACATCAAAATGTATAATAGCTACGTCAGTCAACAACCCAAAACATATTAGGTTCACAGTGATGCCTCTAAAATTGTGAGATGTCTACATTTTAAATTTGTTTTTTTATTGACCTTCATCCATGTCACATGACTGTGGAGTCTCTGTCTGCTGAGAAAGTGGCTGAAAAGCCATTCCTATTAAATGCTATATTTTAAAACAGTTTTGGTATTAAAATGTGTTTTGATAATGTTTCTAATGAGAAATGTGGATTTTATTGTCCTAATCTTCATTCAGTGAATGTATATGATGTTTAGTTCATCAGTTATTAAGAAGATTTTTTCAGGGTTTCTATCGTCGCTCACTAGCTGTGAGATAGTTTAGCTCCTAGCACATATATACATACACACACATATGTGTTTTATATCTTCAATTTCTGAATTTGAGCTGAAATGTAAAAGCTTCTCCCGTTTATGCATCTTATTTACAGTGATACTACTGCTGCTGTTTGGTGGTAACCTACTATAATCCCTACTGTTTAATCTCAGGAACATTGCAGATTATTTTAGGCATTGTTTATTATATATAGCTTGTATAGATTGTTTATTTATATATAGTATCTTATTTCATTTCCTATCACTTATTACAAGAATACTGTTGTGTCAATTTTGGATTTCCCCCTAGAGGGATCAATACAGTTTACCCTTACCTTAAAATGTAAACTGAAGAAACTGTATTTACTTTATTTTTTTTCATGTTAGAATAAAAATAACATTTTGTGCCTTAGCAAAGGGTTTATAAGGAAGGATGTTAAATACAGAATTAAAATGCATCATCTAAAAGCAACAGTATGTGAATGAAGCCGAGCGGAAGAAAAGTAAAAATATTTTCTTAACAGGACAAAATGAATCCCGACTTCAGCTCTCACTTTCAGAGCCTGCTACAATATCAACACCAACATTACTTTGTTGTTTCATTGACAACAATTAAATCACATTCCTCTGCCAAGCCATTCAAAGCCTCATAAAAAATAAGCTGGAACATGATCCTTATCTGCTCCAGACAACCTCTCCTCACTTTGCTGAGTCAAACAAGGAGACTCGCTCCATATTTTACTACATCAGTCTGTTATGTAGAGTGAGTGCTGTAGCAAAACTAATCTGTCCGGCTTCCTCTGTAAACGATGCGGGACATAACTCACTCCGACGGCGTTCCTGCCTCCCCCGGGATTGACGAATGGCTTTTTCCTTCAATGCTGAATCAAAGGAAACAAACTAGGGGGGGCCACAAGTGAACTACAAATGGGCCCTTCGCCAGTTACACTGCTGCCAAATTCTCCTCACCTCATCCAGTGTTGACTACCACTTTAGTTTAATGTTGATTTGTTGTTATCGTGGTGTATTTCATATGCAGAGTCGTTGACTTGTCAATGAAAGGGACGGACGCAGATGAACATACGCAGACTGCAATATCATTAAATCAGAAGAAGAAAGAAGAAGAAGAAGAAGAAGAAGAAGAAGAAGTGCAGACTATTCCTATTTTATTGACGAATGCTCTCCTTAACCCTCCTGTCGTCCTCCCGGGTCAAATTGACCCCGTCTGTGTTGACTGTTCCTTCTTTCCTCTCTTCCTTATTTCCTTCCTCCCTCCCTCCTTCTTTCCTTCCCTCCTCCTTCCTTCCTTCCTTCCTTCCTTTCCTTCCTCCCTTCCTTCCTTCCGTCTGTCCTTCTTCCCTCCCTCCTTCCTTCTTTCCTCCATCCCTCCTACCTTCCTTCCTTATTTCCTCCGTCCTTCCTTTCTTCCCTTCCTTACTCCCTTCCTTCTTTCCTCTCTTCCTTCTTTCCTTCCTCCCTCCCTCCTTCTTTCCTTCCCTCCTCCTTCCTTCCTTCCTTTCCTTCCTCCCTTCCTTCCTTCCGTCTGTCCTTCCTCCATCCATCCCTCCTTCCTTCTTTCCTCCCTCCCTCCTACCTTCCTTCCTTATTTCCTCCGTCCTTCCTTTCTTCCCTTCCTTCCTCCCTTCCTTCTTTCCTCTCTTCCTTCTTTCCTTCCTCCCTCCCTCCTTCTTTCCTTCCCTCCTCCTTCCTTCCTTCCTTTCCTTCCTCCCTTCCTTCCTTCCGTCTGTCCTTCCTCCCTCCCTCCTTCCTTCTGTCCTCCCTCCCTTTTACCTTCCTTCCTTATTTCCTCCGTCCTTCCTTTCTTCCCTTCCTTCTTCCCTTCCTTCTTTCCTCTCTTCCTTCTTTCCTCCCTCCCTCCTACTTTCCTTCCTTCCCTCCTCCTTCCTTCCTTCCTTTCCTTCCTCCCTTCCTTCTTTCCTCCCTCCCTCCTTCCTCCCTTCCTTATTTCCTTTCCTCCCTTCCTTCCTTCCTTCCTTCCTTCCTTCCTTCCTTCCTCCCTCCTTCCCTTCCTTCCTTCCTTCCTTCCTTCCCTCCTTTCCTTCCTTCTTACTTCCTTTTTTCCTTCCTTCCTCCCTCTCTCCTTTCCTTCCTTCTTCCTCCCTTCCTTCCTTGACTCGAGGACAACAGGAGGGTTAATGTCATAAAGTTAATAGTGAGTTTTCATTGTCTGCGCCGTCAAAGTGGATCCAGCTGAAAGCTTCAACACACAGACTGGATGAGTGATGAGCAGCAGCAGATCTGGGACTTTATTCCTGATGTCAAGTCAAAAAAACAAACAAAAAAAAACTGCAATTATCCTCTCCACTGTCTACACCTCCATTATCATAATTGTATTTGTGGCTGTTCCCACTGTAACAGCTTGGCACAGGTGCAGGAATGATTAACATGCTGCAGGTTTAGACTTTAGACGAGGACGGGGATGAAAGGAACAGAACTCACAGTCTGTTTACTGGAGGTTTTATTAACTTTATATCAATTTGTGTTTAAAACCCCATTCAGTTACAAGTTGCTAAAAAATGAAAATGTGAGTAAAACATATGATACATGCTGGAAGTACAGGACAACTAGAATAACTCTATTAAAACCAATGAGCCAAAAAATAACAAAATAATTAAAACAACACAACAAAGCCAAGTAACCCTTTCATGCATGAATTATGATAACCTCAGTCTGGATTTTTTTCTTAAGTGTTTTTAATTGTCTTTAGACATGAAAAAAGTCATCAAATTGCATTATAATAACATAGATCAGCTGATTTACAACCACAAAAGTGACTGCAGATGAAGTGATAGTGTATGGGATGATGCACGAGTGGTGACTGAAGTGCAATAATGCCATCAAAATCAATGCATATATAGGTAAGGCAAAGCAAGGCAGCTTTATTTATATAGCATATTTCATACACAAGGGGGCAAGTCAATGTGCTTTATGTAAAAAAATGAAAAAATCAGAAGTAAAGAAACATAGAAAGAGAGAAAGAAAACTAAAACTTTGACTAAAATAGAGCATAAAATATGAAAGTGCAGCATATAATAAGGATTTGCATTAAAGTCAATAAAAGAACAGACAGAGCAAATGAAAGATTAAGATTTAAAGTGCTTTAAAAGAGCTTAATCATACCTATAAGAGCTGTCCACTGTAGTGAAAGGGTTAAACACACACACATATTAAACTATGATAAAATAAATTAATCCTTTATTAGTCTTACAGCAGCATGTGTATAGTAAAAATAGAAAGAACATCAATAAAAAAAGAATAAAGAACAATAAAGTACACAAGCAATAAAATCAATAGTAAAAAAAAGTAGTAAAAAAACATCATAACATTATGTACAAAAGTAATATTGGTGTTTTCAGAGAAGGACAAGTATAAATAATATTACACTGCTGAGTAAAGATAAAGATAAATGACTGATAACCTAACTGGGACTATGAAAGCTTGTTATGGTTTTGTCCCAGTCTGGTTTTTCTGCCTGTTTAAGTCCAGACTGAGTGGGAAGTAGGACAGATAAGAAGCTCCAGATTATATTTAAGGACCACTTGAGACTGTTGCTTTCTATATATATATATATATATATACTGAGAATTATAACATTAGTTTTGTTATTCAGAGCTGCAGTTGTCTGTTTAGTTTGATTTATGTTGTTTTATGTGGCGTTACTATGCAGCCACTCTGCTTGACAACGGTGATTATTCATGTTTTTGTTCAGTTTATTTTGCTGTGTACTAATTTTAGTTGTGTTCATGTGAGTTTTGGGACAGTTTGGAAGTTGTTTTATTGTGTTTTTTGTTTTTTTCCTCTTTGCTCTGTGTTCCTGAGCTCCACACCTGTCCTGCATCTGTCTCACATGTTAGCTCCGCCCTGCTCTGTGTCTTCCCAGCCAATCAGCTTCCAGTCTGCTCCTGTATCTTGCCACCTGTTTCTTGTTGTTTCATTAGTTCAATTTACCCTCCATTTAACAAAACCTCATCATTTTGACTATTAAATGATCGTTTTGATAGTCTTAACCCTCCTGTTGTCCACGAGTCAAGAAAGGAAGGGAGGAAGAAGGAAAGGTAGGAAGGGAAGAAGAAGGAAGGAAAGGAGGGAGGAAGGAAGGGAAGAAAGGAAAGAAGGAAGGAAGGAAGGTAGGAGGGAGGGAGGGAGGGAGGGAGGGAGGAAAAAAGGAAGGAGAGAGGGTCGGAGGGAGAAAGGAAAAGAAGAAGGGAGGAAGGAAGGAAAGAAGGTAGGGGGGAAGGAAGCGGGAAGAAAGAAAGAGAAGGAGGGAGGAAAGTAAGGAAGAAAGGGGGATGGAGGAAGGAAGGGAGGAAAGAAAGAGAAAAGGAGGGAGGAAGGACATACGGAAGGAAGGAAGGGAGGAAAGAAGGTCAAACAAAACAGACAGGATCAATTTGACCTCAGCTTCTATTGAGCTTCATCAGTCTGAGTTATTATATCAAGTGATATTTGACACATTTACAGTCTTTTTAACATCAAATTCCCTCTTAGTGTTTCCCTGTTGAGCTGTGGTGGAAGTATAGTAACACAAAGACTTTGCTACTAAAAACACTGTAACGTTGAAACATAGAAAATGAAGATTTGACTCATTTGGACAAAACTGAAGCTTCATATTAGCTTCAGATCAACTTTTAAATGCATTTTTTTTTTACAGTTTAAATCTACTGAATTGACTCTTTCTGTGTTTTATAAAAGGCAAAACAAAAATAAATGCATTTCATTCAGTTTACATAACCTACAAAGCTGATCCTGTTGTTCAGTATCAACATAATCTGATGATGTTTTTCCTTTTTATGCAGATTAAATGTCACATAATACTCATTTTTGATTAAACCATATGTACTTTTGGCTTAGTTCGAATCTAGTTAACCCATTTTTCCTTTTTATGGGAAACAAAATCCATCAAACCAATGTTAACTTCTTCTCTCAATAAGCTACTTATGTGTAAAAACTTAATGCATGTGATTATATGGGAAACAGAGATAAAGCTGGTCAGGTATTTAGTGCATAGTCATAATAAATCACTACTAATGTTAACAACTGCTGACTTGAAACTGACAAACATTACACTGCTGCTGCTGATAAATGATCAGCTGTTAAATTAAACTTATGTTGAGGTTTCGCAGTGTGTAAATGAACTAAATACTGTTATTGTGTTTTTTGAGAATAAATAATCATTTGCTGCCAGAAGCAATTGTCTCTGTGGAGGAAGAGGAGGAGGAGGAGGAGGAGGAGGAGGAGGAGAAATGCCTCAGAATTTAACTCATTTAATGCAACCAGGCAGGAAAACACTCATCATAACTTCCAACTTGTATTTGTCATATGTTCTCAATCCCCCCTTCTACATATCTGTGGCTGCAGACATAAACACTTGTACTTTTGTTTTAATGTCCAAGGGTTAAAATTGGAGACTTTCTTTCTTTTTTCTTTTTTTTTACAGTCTTGGGAAATCTCTGCAGTAGCATTCCTGTTGATGTTTCCCACCGTCCTGCTGCAGCCTTAATCCTGGCTCAACCCAGCTCACTCACTCCTCCTCCTCCTCCTCCTCCTCTTCCTCCTCCTCCTCCTCCTCCTCCTCCTCCTCCTCCTCCTCCTCCTCCTCCTCCTCCTCTTCAGTCACACTGAAACAAACAGGTTTTATTTTATCTTTTTCAACCCTTTTTTAATGACGACTGCAGGTGGCAACGTCTGTCCCCCGCCGCTCTGCAGAGATGGCAATATATTTGATAGGATTTAGTAACTGATCTAATAGTCGTGGAATGCCAGGTTAGGAACAGATTAGAGTCAGATGGTCTGCCCCCTTTTTTTTTCTCTCCTTTTTTTTTTTGGCTGGCTGACCAATCAGGGAGTGGCGTGCTGAGGCTCTGCTGTACTGGCCTATTTCATTACATGGATTTATGGGTGGGCAGTCACGCTGACCCTCTGCCTCCCTTCTGTTTCATGCGAATTTGTGCTGCTGTCTCCGAACGTTTGCATACCAGAATACTTGTGTGAATTATTGATTAGTATTAAAATGCAATGAATTTGGAGGTTTGATTCTGAAGGCAGCGACTTAGAGGAGAGCATAATAAAAAAGGATCTTCATCTATCTCATCTTATCCTCTTGAAATTACCAGGAGGGATTTAAAAGTGACCACATGTCGTCCGTGGTTACATTAATGTTTAAAAGCCTTTTGTATCTCTGCTTCTGTCCTTTTTAACATCTTTTTTTTTTATTTTTCGAGGAGTCAAAGCTCTCTGTGTGAAACTTTGGTAATGCGCCCGGCTTCTTTAGATTAGATTTAGAGAGATTTAACTTCCTTTTGCAACAGCAGCTTGCTTGAGAGTATTGACCTTCAGTTGGTGTATAAGTGAAAAATGCTTGTTACAGCAGGAAGCCCATCTTATTACAGACTTCTGTTTCAATTTAAGCTCTCTGTCCATCACATTCCCCACTTCTTTTCTTATTGCCTTTCGTGTCTAACAAATAAGACAGGAGCTGGGCAGATACAGATGAATCTCCGTCCTCCTAAACATTAAAAAGTTATGCTCCCAGCTCAGCCCTCGAGCACGCGATTACTCCCATAATGGGAACGGAGCGACTGAGGAGAGGCTCGACCCAGCAGGTTCACCGTGCACACTGAGAGCTTTCTCAGGGGGAGAAGCTGCTACTGTCTGGGCTCCGTCGTGCAGGAGATGGGAAGTCTTGCTCCTCCGCATGAATAAGGCCACAGCAGGCCAGTTCTCAGCAGGACGGGGCAAACATGGAGCAGTGTCTCCACAGGGAAGGGCTAATGGAGAAGGAAGAGGCCAAGACGGCTACTTCAGGTCATGTTCAGTTCATCTCACGGGAAGAATTGAGCCCACTGGGGCGAATGTAGACACTTCACTGACACTATATCACTCTTTCTCCAAAAAAAAACGGACTGTTGTATACAAGTAATTTGGTAAATGGTGCGTTATAAATCAAAATGCTGACCTTATTATTTCATCAGCATGTTCACTGCCAACACATAATGCTCATACTTAACATAACCTTAAAACTGCCAGTCACGCCTCGGTTATGTAGGAGCAGATATGTTAAGTCAGCTTACAGCTTGCACTGATCGATATTTTTGTAATAGCAAAGGCTCAAGTAACTGCAGTATGTGTAATAATGTGAAAGGTAGCACATTAGTGACAAACCCACAGAGAATTAGCAACAACTTTGCAGTTCTTATAGGTTTTTTTTAACCTTTTTAGCCTCTTTTCTTTTCCAGTTACAGCAAATATGTGTTTTCAGTGACGCAGCTCTGATAAAGCCTACTGTACATTACCTGATAGCACATAGTTTGCAACTAGCTAGTGGATCATTTAGCACATGCAAAGCCAGATATGTTTGTCAAGAGATGGAGGAAACCAAAACAGAGTAAAAGGAAGGAGAATAATTGGACTTCTGAAGGATTTCTTCAGACCTGAAGGCATTTGAGCGTCGACCTGAAAACCTGTGAAGCTTTATCCTGAGATTGAACAGCTTGGAGACAGATGGTCGCCTCTCCAAGATTGAAGAGACACTTGACCAGCAGTCCGAGACAAAGAGACGGAGGAGAAAAGGCTCAAAGCCAGACGGACAGAGCAGCTTTAAACCAGCCACACCCGATGATGCACCAAACTCACCATCCAGAGCCCAACTCTATCGTCTCCTGAGACATACTACTACACTATTTTCAGTATTCAAGCAAAACCATCATCTCCTTTAACAGTAGCGATGGGTGTCATTAAAAATCACAGTATCAGCACCAATCTGGGAGCCCTTAAAGTGATACTGATACAACTGAGCACTTAATTCGATACCCATCATCTGAATAAAAGCATTAAATTGTGACTTCCCCACCACCAGAAGGGTCGACGGGAGACGTTTCGATGCTACTTAGTATTACTTTATTTAGGTCGATATGTCACATCCTGTTGTAGTTTGTGTTTTATTTTGAAAGTTGTTCTCTCTTGTGTATTTTGTTAGTTTTACTTCCTGTGTTTCCCCTGCCTTGGTTGATTGCCTCATGTGTTTCACCTGTCTTGTTTCTCTCACCTGTGTCCTGGTAGTTAATACCCCATCATGTCTAAATAGGTTTTGGTTTTCAGTTCAGTCTTTGTCCGAGTCTCTGTGTTTTATACTGTGTAATTTTTGCCAGTGTTCATTCGGTCTGTGTTTTTTCTGTTGAGTTGTTTATTCCTGGTTTGGCCAATAAAGTGCCTGTTTCCCGAGACTGTCTGCCTTTTTTGGGTCCATCTGCGCTACTCACCGTGACACGATACCTACAATAGAGATATTGACTACTGACACTCAGCTCTATTTAACCCTCCCGTCGTCCTCCCGGGTCAAATTGACCCCGTCTGTTTTGACTGTTCCTTCTTTCCTTCCTCCCTCCTTCTCCTTTCCTCCCTTCCTTCTTTGTTCCTCCATCCCCTTTTCTTCCCTCCTTCTTTCCTTCCTTCCTTCCTTCCTTCCTTCTTTCCTTCCTTCCTTCCTTCCTTCCTTCCTTCTTTCCTTCCTCCCTTCCTTCTTTCCTCCCTCCTTCTCTCTTTATTTCCTTCCCCCTACCTTCCCCCTCTTCCTTCTTTCCTTCATTCCTCCCTTCCTTCTTTCCCTCCTTTACTTCCTCCCTTCCTTCTTTCCTCCCTCCCTTCCTTCTCCTTTCCTCCCTTCCTTCTTTTTTTCCTCCATCCCCTTTTCTTCCTTCCTTCCCTCCTTCCGTTCTCCCTCCTTTCCTTCCTTCTTCCTCCCTCCTTTCCTTCCTTCCTTTCCTTCCTTCTTCCTTCCTTATTCCCTTCCTCCTTTCCTTCCTTCTTCCTCCCTTCCTTCCTTGACTCCAGGACAACAGGAGGGTTAACAGTATATGTTTGGCCACTTGAATTCAACGACAAACACGTTTTAAACATAACACGAACATATTCTCATTGTAAACAGATTATATGGTGAAGCTGTCGGCGAGTAATTGCTTATTTACACATTCAGCAAATAATGAGTCATGAGTCATGTTTTTGTCCACCTGATTAATATAACTTTAATATTCACTCTCTTTTTCACCCTGGTTTGTTCTCCACCGACCTCCCTGAAGAAAATACTGTATATGGGTCTTGAGCTGCTAAATACTCCACTGTGTCCACCAGTGAGTCGCTAAATTTGTCTGCTATGGTCTCAAAGTACTTCTATGGTATCAGAGCATCACAGTTCCTCATTCAAACAAAGAAAATGCAAGTTAATTTGAGGGTGGGTTTATCTGTCTTGGTTGGTGTTTTTGCAGACACATGGTGGAGCTGCTGAGAGCCGTCATACAATCCTTCCTGTGAGACTCATCTTAACATGCAGACATCTCTCAGAGTGCCGTTACACCCTGAGAAATAATAATGGTATATATAATATGTGAGATCTCTGGAGGATTTCTTCCCCGAGATTAAAGAAGATCCCCTTTATCTTTTATTAAGATATCACAGTAGGAAGAAATTCCCCAGAAAAAAAACTCTGGGAAAGGTCAAGTACCTGGGAGGGACAGTGGAGGGAGGAAGGAAGAAAAAAAAAAAAAGAAGAAGACAATTTTTCATCCATGATTGATGATGATCTGCCAGCCAAGTGCCGCGGCTCAGTGCGTGGAACAGACACAGAGAGGTCACACATGCACGAGGATGAGTGTGAACAACTCTCCTTCACTCCCATGAACCGTCACAAAGTCACAAACACACACACACAAACACACACACACAGACACACACCATGCAGGAAAAGGGAAAATGCACACAGGGATCAGACAGTAGGTGCACATAACCATTAAACACATGTGTTGGGACAGAGGGTCAAGAACTGCTGAGGCTTTAAGACTTAAGTTAATAAGCAGATCAGTGCTATGAAGGCACATTTGAAGGATGTGTATACTGTACTGGCAGCAGCGGTGGAACTTAATTAAAAACATCTACACGAGTACTGTAATTAACTACTTGAGTATTTCCATGTGACGCTACTTTCTACATCTCAGAGGGAAATATTGTACTTTATACTCCACTACATTTATTTAACAGCTTTAGTTACTTTTCTCACACCACCCCTCACATTTATCTGCTGACCCTTTGGAGGGGCCCCACCCCTAGGTTGGGAACCACTGGACTAAACTAGCTAACTGTATATAAAGTAGTGTAAACTAGCTCCACCTCCAGCAGCTACAACAGTAACATGCTGCTCTAACACTGATGCTTCACTATTAATAATCTAATGATGTCATAATAATAATATATCAGTCAGAGGACCAAACCACTACTTTTACTGTAATACTGCATACTACATCACTCATAATACTGCAGTACTTTTACTGTAATACTGCATACTACATCACTCATAATACTGCAGTACTTTTACTGTAATACTGCATACTACATCGCTCATAATACTGCAGTACTTTTACTGTAATACTGCATACTACATCACTATAATACTGCAGTACTTTTACTGTAATACTGCATACTACATCACTCATAATACTGCAGTACTTTTACTGTAA
Organism: Scomber scombrus; assembly: GCF_963691925.1. Lineage (NCBI taxonomy): Eukaryota > Metazoa > Chordata > Actinopteri > Scombriformes > Scombridae > Scomber > Scomber scombrus. Next base: position 28,002,951 of record NC_084982.1, read on the forward strand.
TACTGCATACTACATCACTCATAATACTGCAGTACTTTTACTGTAATACTGCATACTACATCGCTCATAATACTGCAGTACTTTTACTGTAATACTGCATACTACATCACTATAATACTGCAGTACTTTTACTGTAATACTGCATACTACATCACTATAATACTGCAGTACTTTTACTGTAATACTGCATACTACATCGCTCATAATACCGCAGTACTTTTACTGTAATACTGCATACTACATCGCTCATAATACCGCAGTACTTTTACTGTAATACTGCATACCACATCGCTCATAATACCGCAGTACTTTTACTGTAATACTGCATACTACATCGCTCATAATACTGCAGTACTTTTACTGTAATACTGCATACTACATCGCTCATAATACCGCAGTACTTTTACTGTAATACTGCATACTACATCACTCATAATACTGCAGTACTTTTACTGTAATACTGCATACTACATCACTCAAAATACTGCAGTACTTTTACTGTAATACTGCATACTACATCACTCATAATACTGCAGTACTTTTACTGTAATACTGCATACTACATCGCTCATAATACTGCAGTACTTTTACTGTAATACTGCATACTACATCACTATAATACTGCAGTACTTTTACTGTAATACTGCATACTACATCACTCATAATACTGCAGTACTTTTACTGTAATACTGCATACTACATCGCTCATAATACTGCAGTACTTTTACTGTAATACTGCATACTACATCACTATAATACTGCAGTACTTTTACTGTAATACTGCATACTACATCACTATAATACTGCAGTACTTTTACTGTAATACTGCATACTACATCGCTCATAATACCGCAGTACTTTTACTGTAATACTGCATACTACATCGCTCATAATACCGCAGTACTTTTACTGTAATACTGCATACTACATCGCTCATAATACCGCAGTACTTTTACTGTAATACTGCATACTACATCACTCATAATACCGCAGTACTTTTACTGTAATACTGCATACCACATCGCTCATAATACCGCAGTACTTTTACTGTAATACTGCATACTACATCGCTCATAATACTGCAGTACTTTTACTGTAATACTGCATACTACATCGCTCATAATACCGCAGTACTTTTACTGTAATACTGCATACTACATCACTCATAATACTGCAGTACTGTTACTGTAATACTGCATACTACATCACTCATAATACTGCAGTACTTTTACTGTAATACTGCATACTACATCACTCATAATACTGCAGTACTTTTACTGTAATACTGCATACTACATCACTCATAATACTGCAGTACTTTTACTGTAATACTACATACTACATCGCTCATAATACCGCAGTACTTTTACTGTAATACTGCATACTACATCACTCATAATACTGCAGTACTGTTACTGTAATACTGCATACTACATCACTCATAATACCGCAGTACTTTTACTGTAATACTGCATACTACATCACTCATAATACTGCAGTACTTTTACTGTAATACTGCATACTACATCACTCATAATACCGCAGTACTTTTACTGTAATACCGCATACTACATCGCTCATAATACTGCAGTACTTTTACTGTAATACTGCATACTACATCACTCATAATACTGCAGTACTGTTACTGTAATACTGCATACTACATCGCTCATAATACTGCAGTACTATTACTGTAATACCGCATACTACATCGCTCATAATACTGCAGTACTTTACTGTAATACTGCATACTACATCACTCATAATACCGCAGTACTTTTACTGTAATACTGCATACTACATCGCTCATAATACTGCAGTACTTTTACTGTAATACCGCATACTACATCACTCATAATACTGCAGTACTTTTACTGTAATACCGCATACTACATCGCTCATAATACTGCAGTACTTTTACTGTAATACCGCATACTACATCGCTCATAATACTGCAGTACTTTTACTGTAATACTGCATACTACATCGCTCATAATACTGCAGTACTTTTACTGTAATACTGCATACTACATCGCTCATAATACTGCAGTACTTTTACTGTAATACTGCATACTACATCGCTCATAATACTGCAGTACTTTTACTGTAATACTGCATACTACATCACTCATAATACTGCATACTACTTCACTCATAATACTGCAGTACTTTTACTGTAATACTGCATACTACATCGCTCATAATACTGCAGTACTTTTACTGTAATACTGCATACTACATCGCTCATAATACTGCAGTACTTTTACTGTAATACTGCATACTACATCGCTCATAATACTGCAGTATTTTTACTGTAATACTGCATACTACATCGCTCATAATACTGCAGTACTTTTACTGTAATACTGCATACTACATCGCTCATAATACTGCAGTACTTTTACTGTAATACCGCATACTACATCGCTCATAATACTGCAGTACTTTTACTGTAATACTGCATAGTACATCGCTCATAATACTGCAGTACTTTTACTGTAATACTGCATACTACATCGCTCATAATACTGCAGTACTTTTACTGTAATACTGCATACTACATCGCTCATAATACTGCAGTACTTTTACTGTAATACTGCATACTACATCGCTCATAATACTGCAGTACTTTTACTGTAATACTGCATACTACATCGCTCATAATACTGCAGTACTTTTACTGTAATACTGCATACTACATCGCTCATAATACTGCAGTACTTTTACTGTAATACTGCATACTACATCACTCATAATACTGCATACTACTTCACTCATAATACTGCAGTACTTTTACTGTAATACTGCATACTACATCGCTCATAATACTGCAGTACTTTTACTGTAATACTGCATACTACATCGCTCATAATACTGCAGTACTTTTACTGTAATACTGCATACTACATCGCTCATAATACTGCAGTATTTTTACTGTAATACTGCATACTACATCGCTCATAATACTGCAGTACTTTTACTGTAATACTGCATACTACATCGCTCATAATACTGCAGTACTTTTACTGTAATACCGCATACTACATCACTCATAATACTGCAGTACTTTTACTGTAATACTGCATACTACATCGCTCATAATACTGCAGTACTTTTACTGTAATACTGCATACTACATCGCTCATAATACTGCAGTACTTTTACTGTAATACTGCATACTACATCGCTCATAATACTGCAGTACTTTTACTGTAATACTGCATACTACATCACTCATAATACTGCATACTACTTCACTCATAATACTGCAGTACTTTTACTGTAATACTGCATACTACATCGCTCATAATACTGCAGTACTTTTACTGTAATACTGCATACTACATCGCTCATAATACTGCAGTACTTTTACTGTAATACTGCATACTACATCGCTCATAATACTGCAGTACTTTTACTGTAATACTGCATACTACATCGCTCATAATACTGCAGTACTTTTACTGTAATACTGCATACTACATCACTCATAATACTGCAGTACCATTACTGTAATACTGCATACTACATCGCTCATAATACTGCAGTACTTTTACTGTAATACTGCATACTACATCACTCATAATACTGCAGTACTTTTACTGTAATACTGCATACTACATCACTCATAATACTGCAGTATTTTTACTGTAATACTGCAGTACTTTGACTGTAATACTGCATACTACATCACTCATAATACTGCAGTACTTTTACTGTAATACTGCATACTACATCACTCATAATACTGCAGTACTTTTACTGTAATACTGCATACTACAACACTCATAACACTGCAGTACTTTCTGAGTATTTCTTCCACCACTGTCTTGCAGACGTATAACATAGCTATAATTTACACTGGATTCCTGACACAGAAATCAATGCATTTCATGTTAGATGTAGCAGTAACATTAGTGTTGGTAAAGGTCAGTAGGTTTAAGGTTAGTGGGTGTGTCAGTAGCTGGATTTTCTACATTTCAGCCTGAGAGGAAGTTGGTAAAGAGCAGCGAAAACCACCAAAGATCAACTAAGAAAACAGCTCCATCTACAGAAACTCATAATGGAGAATCTAAAGCAAGACATACTGAAACTTGTTTTTTCCAACCTAACCCCCCCCCCCTCTCTCTCCAAATATATCTCCAAAAATAAGAAACATTTGTCTTGTTTTTGTTTCTTTTCAGGCTATTTTAGCGGGTCACTTTGACCTTTTCTCTTTGATTTGAAGTGCTGCAGACAGAATGTGCAACACTGACGAAACAACCAGACTCACTGGCTCACATTGCTTTGCTCCCATGAGCCCAGTATAGTAAGGCTTTAGCTGCATTGTGGCATACCAAGCTCATGATCAGAATAACTGCACTGGCTTAACATATATATATATATATATGAGGTCACACTAAGCTGGTTGTTTAGTCTTAAATGCTCGACACAGTCATTCTGTGGGTGAGTAGAAAGAGACAAAGGTGACATTTTTAAGCGTCCAGCCTTCAATAATCTTCACCTCCAGATGGATACGGGTGAAACCAGGTTAGGATGACATAACTGACAAATCTTTAATGGGGGTTGTACTCTTTTTTTATGTAGTGATGTTATGTATTAATGTTTGTACTTAGAGTGTATTTACATATCTCTGTGTGCTTCAAATGGAAAACATGTGGCTCCACTGCAAACCAATGGGTGACGTCACACCTAGTTTCACTTTAATGGTTGTTTAGTAATTATAATAATACATGTATTTAATATAGCACCTTTTCACTAAATGCTTCACAAGAATAACATTTGAAAAGACCATAAAAACATGGACACATTAAAAAAAACAAAGGCTACAAATGGATATGGGTGGAGCCAGGTAAGGATGAAATAACTGGGTAGTTTTTAATGGGGGCTTATGTAGTTTTTATGTAGTTTTTATGTAGTTTTATGTAGTTTTTTATGTAGTTTTATGTCGTTTTATGTCGTTTTTATGTCGTTTTTATGTAGTTTTTATGTAGTTTTTATGTCGTTTTATGTCGTTTTATGTCGTTTTATGTAGTTTTTATGTCGTTTTTATGTCGTTTTATGTCGTTTTATGTCGTTTTTATGTCGTTTTTATGTAGTTTTTATGTAGTTTTTATGTCGTTTTATGTCGTTTTATGTAGTTTTATGTAATTTTTATGTAGTTTTTATGTCGTTTTATGTCGTTTTATGTCGTTTTTATGTCGTTTTATGTCGTTTTTATGTAGTTTTTATGTAGTTTTATGTCGTTTTATGTCGTTTTTATGCCGTTTTATGTCGTTTTATGTCGTTTTTATGTAGTTTTTATGTCGTTTTATGTAGTTTTATGTCGTTTTATGTCGTTTTATGAAGTTTTATGTCG
>NC_084982.1:28013509-28051356 GCF_963691925.1 Scomber scombrus
CGTGTTTCCATCACTTCAGGGGACATTACATTGACTTACATTCATTTACTGGACACTTATCCTAACCGTAACCATAACCACTACATGCCTAATCTCAACCCTTATCCTAAACTTAACATAACCCTAAACTTATATTAACTTTAAATCAAGTCTTCACCCTAAAATAAATCATTTACCTTAAGGGGACTTGCTTTTTGTCCCCATAAGACAGGCGAGTCCCCATAACATAACTGTGTGAACAGATTTAAGTCCCCACAAGATTAGGAATACCTAGTACACACACACACACACACACACACACACACACACACACACACACACACACTGCCAGCTCATGCACCAAAAATAGAAAATGTTGTAAATTGTGTTGTGGGCATGCAGGGAGGAGAGATTCTATCAGATAGGGCGTCGATGCTTCTGAGGTCATTTTATAACAAGAGGATAAACGGGGGAATTTGATGAAAACATGTTTAAAAAAAAAAAAAGGTTACGACATGAACCGTTTGGCTGCCAAGTCCTTAAATAAAAGTGATGCCAATCTTCCACAAATAGCACCAAATCCAATAATAAATGGATCCTACAATTATATATGATTATTTTTTATATCTAACCCTGTGAAACCTGAGCCATCAAATAAATAATAATAATAATCAAATTATAATTCTTTGAAACTGGACCTTCTGACACATAATTTAAAGTATTAATTAAAAAAAACACTTTACATATATGAGTTTCAGTAACATCTGCTTAAACACTACAGTGCTTAGAGTATTTAATAGTACATTTATAAGCTGTTTAAAACCAGTGGGGATAAATTATTTATTGAGATACAAACTAACACATTTTTTAGTATGAATGGAGACCCTCTTTGCCCTTATCTACAAAAAAAAGTCAACTTTGAAGGTGAACAGCGTCGGGATCGATTAGCTTCATGTTGAACGAGGCTCTTCAGTGAGTCATTAACGGGGAGTCTGATGCTGCGGTGTCACGGTCGAGGACGAGGTGACAGCTCGGCCGTCTGAGAGAGTGTTCTCTATGAAAAGCAAAGCATCTCGATGATATCTGTCTATCTCTCTCTCTCTCTGTCTCTCTCTCTCTCTCTCTCTCTCTCTCTCTCTCTCTCTCTCTCACACACTCTCACTATTGATAAACTCTGAGTTATTACATGACTTTCTGACTCTGTGACAGCGAGTAGTTTCTCATTCAAGGATTTGTGTGATAGATCCACACAAGCACATTTTAATGAAAATGGAAAAAAAGTGTCCCTATACATCTTCACTGTAATTTAATGACTTGAAAAGCCTTTGAGATTGCCCCTTTTTCTCACATGTGCACATGCAAGTGTAAAAATGTGATGATAAAATAGTGAAAATTCACCTGGAGATGCTGTGATTTGTTGGATTTGTGTGATAAATATGTACAAACACATTTTTTAATAAAAATGGAAAAAGCTTCTGTACAAATTTGAAACCTTAAACTTGCTTTTACTCTAACTTAACCCTTACATACTGTTCAGGTACACTTTGAGAACAGTGAAAACACATTAAATACTGTTTTCTTTTAGCTTTAAATTTGACAAGTTCTCCTAATGTGACCCACAATATATATTATATGTGTTATCCGATTGATGAATATACAAAAAATGGAAATATTTCAAACATTTCTATGCAGCTTATGTACATTCTTATAGCGTGTTTGACCCATATTCAATTAAAACATGCAAAAATGACGATGCATTCTTCACATTGAATATAATCCACTGTACTCCCCTGTTCTGTGTAACAGGTGTGATTATAAATGATTAGTTTAGAAGCATAAAAACTGAAGAATAAAGCGTCTCAGCTCTCTGAAAGTTTCCTATAGGATGAATCACACATTTACCTGTGACTGAGGAGGTGTTTATTAATCATTTTAGAGACTATTTATGCAGGGATGCTGCAGGGATATGTCTGAATATGATCAGTATGTGAGAGATAATGATAGTAATATGACTTGAAAAGCCTTTGAGGTTGCCTTCTTTTGCATATGCATGTAAAAAAAAAAAGTGATGATAAACTACTGTACATTATAATTACAGCTGTTTCCATACAAGATAATCATCACCTGTGAGATGTGCATTGTAAAGCATTGAATAGACTGTCTTCAGAGATGCTGTCGGGTTGCTTTTATGAGATTTGACGGACATGTAAAAGAAAATTGATTCCTGTCATTAGACTATAGCGACTTCTATTTCTCCATATAGTAAAAATGCAGGAATGCAGTTTCCCTATCTGTCTCTGTACGGCGGGAATCATGCACCGCCGCTCCTAACCTTTGCCTCCATCTCGGGGAGAGCGCCTGAGATCTCCATGACGACGGAAATTTTGAACAGCGTTAGCGTTATTGGAAGTGACACATTAATAAACTGTAGTCTCTAGAAGGTCTGTAATCACACTGTGTTCTTGATTAAAACATATTATATCAGCAAGTTGGGTCACTTTTAAAGTCGTATTTTATGTTGCCAACAAGTTGTGTTTCCTCTTTAACGTCGTGTCTTCACAGAGCTAACAGGACGAGGACTGTCAATTAATTAAAATAATAATAATTAATAGCACAATTTGCTGACCTTGTCTCACATCCTCAGTAATATAAGGAGGTGTTGACAGGTTTAGTGATTCACTCTCACCGTGGCTGTAATGATACTCCATCCATCAGCAGGCTATTAAAAGTTAGATGGATAAGTAGGGTCAGTCCATGCTCATGTTCAAATGTCCTTAAAACTTTTGATAGCAACTTGTTTTTTTTATGTAAAGTAAAGTTTGCTTTCTTCACAACCTCAGTATATGTCAGTGGAAGCTATCATTTTATGAAGTTCTTATTATAGAAGCAAAGATGGAAAATATACAAATTCTTCAGAGTGCAGCTCAGAAAGTCAAATCATTACTTTAATCCAATCCACTTTATTTATATAGCACAATGTTAACAAGTGCTGCACAAAAAGATAAAACAGAATAAATGATGTGAGCTTATTTGGAGCACACATGGACTTAAATGGAGTCACAGTACCAATTAAACCCACTTTATTCATCAAATATCTTTATTTTATATTCCAAAATCTACATGAACTAATGAATACATTTTACAATGAGAGATAAATGTTGCTTTATAAGAAATGATCTCCCTTATAAATCATGTCAGTATCCATGAAAAACAGCTGGGCTTAGATTTTGGTGCTTAATGGGAACATTTACCCTAACAGCTGGACTTAGGTCTTAGAAAGGAAGGAAGGAAGGAAGGAAGGAAAGAAGGAAGGAAGGACAGATGAAGGGAGGAAGGAAGGACAGAAGTGAGGAAGGAAGGACAGAAGGAAGGAAGGACAGAAGGTAGGAAGGGAGGAAGGACAGAAGGACAGAAGGAAGGAAAGAAGGAAGGACAGAAGGGAGGAAGGAAGGACAGAAGGGAGGAAAGAAGGAAGGACAGAAGGAAGGAATGAAGGAAGGACAGAAGGAAGGAAGGAAGGATAGAAGGAAGGAAGGAAAGAAGGAAAGACAGACAGATGGAGTTCCCTCAAATGAAAACATTGGTTAGAAAATTAGAAAAAAGTCCTCAAATGTTATAAGTTACATTACTTTTATACAGTCATTGAAATAGATACATTACTTATTACTTATTGAAATAGAGTACTAGTAATATGTAACCTATTACATTTCCAATATAACCTTCACAACCCCGACTACAAATCATAAGAATAAATAATAACATCATTCATTTTTTAGTACCGCTTATCCTACAGATGGTTGCGGAGAGGTCCATCACAGGGCTCACATAGAGTACACAGACAACCATTCACACCTACGGACAATTTAGAGTCACCTCCACCAATCAAACTAACCTGCATGTTTTTGGTCCGTGGGAAGAAACCGTAGTACGCAAAGGGAACCCTTGCAGTCACAAGGAGATCATGCAAACTCCACAAAGAAGGGTCCCGACCGGCCGGAGGGTTCAAACCCACAACGTGTCCCTCGAAGGGAAATTTGGTTTGCAGTCACAGTACAAAAACAACTAACAATGACGTCATAGAACATCATCGCAGAATACAGCACAACCAAACTTGATGATCGGAATAAAAGTAGAAGTATTAAAAACAGTATAAAAGGAATGAAACCTGTCATCTTACCCTCTTACTGTTAGGTGACTGTGCTAATCATTGCACCACCATATCATCCATAATATCATCTAGTTACATAAAATCCTGTTTTTAGACATTTTTCATTATTTGTCTGTCACATCTGTTTCTTTACAAATCCTCACATCCAACTTGTTATGAAAGCTTTCTTGTCATTTTTATGAAATTTCAACAATTCCAGTTTATCGTCTTCTTTTTGCAGCATTTCCTCTTGTGTATGTTTTTTCTCTATTTGCAGCTGTCTCTGCTTTTGTAGCCCATTCCCTTTAATAGTTGAGTATAAATGTTTTATGTGTTGTCGTATTTGTTTCATTCATTGGTTATGTTTGTGTTTTCACATCTGAATGTGTTTTACAATGTTGGCGGTGTTTTCAGAGCACATTTCCTTAATGTTTTTGTGTTTCTTGCTTTTGTACTTTCGAGGCCACCGTATCACACCATCATTTGTTTCTCTTTTTTTTTTTTTTTCAATTTTCACTCCAAGCAAAATCCAAGTGCCAGATTTACAAGGCTGCACCAGCTTTTCATGAGCAGATGTGACACATTCGACCCCGGTGAAAGACTGTTCATTTATCAGACTGGAGTTGCACTTGGTGTGTTATTTATGATTTGTGATTTGTGTTTGCAGGTGTGTCTCTCACCTTCCTGCAAATGTATTTAATGGAGGAGAAATGTTACCCAGAGTTGATGTATGTATTCCTCCTGCTTTACATTACAGCCACACAGTTTGCAGAAGTGAATTTGAACGTTTTTGCATCGAAGAAGAAAAGAAAAGTTTGTTGTGAGGAAAAGAAATGTTACTTATCTTTATTCTGCAGCAATGACAGCAGACCAAAACTCCAACAGTAATTATTAACAAACACCCTATGTGATTATTTCTGTAAAAAGCAAACAGACATCACAATGTTTTTTTATGGTTTGTATTCATTCAGCTTCAGTTTGAGTGTGAGTGAACTGTGAAATTAATCAGAGCTGGTAGCTGCATTCTTCTCTTCCTTAGAGGAGGTGTTTACTGAGTGTGTTTGGCTGCGTTTACTGCAGTATGTTAGTAATACATCAGCCATATCAGCTGATCTCCACCCTCCACCTGCTCCAACCAACCTGGGAAATATTTGATTCATCTTACTGCTGTCACTCCACCTTCTTTTCATTTATCACACATACTACTCATTCCTTTTTTCATAGAGTTCATAGATTAGCTGCTGCATTGGTAAATCATACACTACCAGTCAAAAGTTTTACAACACCCCAATTTTTCAAGTTTTTTATTGAAATTCAAGCAGTTCAAGTCCAATGAAGAGCTTGAAATTGAAATGGTAGAAAGGTAAGTGGTGAAATGCCAGAGGTTAAAAAAAAAAGGTAAGGTTACCCAAAACTGAAAATTATACAAAAACACTTAAAAATTTAGGTGTTTCCTACAGAGAAATTGCAAAGAAAGTCAAGGTGTCAGTGAGTACAGTTTCACTCAGAAACTGGGGGACAGTCTGAAAGGAAGAGGTCTGGCAGACCCAAAGCCACAACAGAGTCAGAAGACAAGTTCCTGAGAGTCAACAGCTTGCGTGATAGGCAGCTCACAGGACAACAGCTTCAAGCACAGCTTCATAGCGGTCGTAGTAAGCAAGTCTCTCTTTCAACTGTGAAGAGAAGACTTCCAGTTGCAGGTTTGACAGGTGGAGTTGCAGCAAGAAAGCCATTGCTAAGAGTCAGAATAAGAAGAAGAGGCTTGCATGGGCCATGAAACACCACCAATGGACTACTGAAGACTGGAAGAAGCTGTTATGGACTGATGAATCAAAATGTAAAATATTCTGTTCATCATGCAGGAGTTCTGTACGCCGTCGAATAGAAAGGATGGTTCCTCAGTGTGTGACATTAACTGTTAAACATGGAGGAGGAAGCATGATGGTCTGGGGCTGAACCCGCTGGTAATCACGTAGTTGGTCAGGGGTTCATTCTACAGCAAGATAATGACCCAAAACATAAGTCCAAGCTATGACAGAACTACCTTAGGAAACCAAGATGGTGAGCTTGAAAACATTTTTTCAATAAAAAACTGGAAAAATTGGGGTGTTCTAAAACTTTTGACCGGTAGTGTACATGCATTCAGTGAAAAGTGCATTGCATATTTGTGCTGAACTACAGTCTTAGTAACCCCATTACACTGTGGCTACAAAGAGTGGTGAAATCTTTGGTCGTCAGTCCAAAGCGGTGCTCCAAGATCCCCCAGACGGACAATTTGGAGCTTTTAGTGACCAAAGACCAAATTCTCACTATGTGACCACGGCTTTGGAGTTTTTTTTTAAAAATAAAGTTTATGGGGAAAACAGAAATGTTCCAGGCACACAAACCAAAATGACAAAGGTGGAATTGTTTGAGCATTGCACAAATAAAATAAATATATTTATTTAGTCATTTTGGTTTGTCAAAGATCTCCCAGCACAGATCAGCTTTTCATTGAATTTGTGTAAAAGTACTAATGCAGCAGCTCAACTCTATGAACTCTGTGCAGAGTAATGAGTTATATATACAAGTATGTATTACTAATGAGTAATATAAACAAGTATGTATTACTAATGAGTAATATATACAAGTATGTATTACTCATTACTCTGCACAGAGTTCATAGAGTCTAAGTAAATCTTTCCTCAGTCCCATTTTACTATGAAATGTTAAGCTGTCTAAGACCAAAGTCGACATAGAGTGGTGAAATCTTTGATCGTCAGTCCAAAACAGTGCTACCAGATCTCGACCAATTTGGAGCTTTTAGCCACTAAAGAGAGTCCAAAATCTCACTATGTGACCACAGCTTTGGAGTTTAAAAAAAATAAAGTTTATGGGGAAAATAAAAATGTTCTTGGCACACAAACCAAAACGACAGAGGTGGAACAAACAAGATTTTTATATGAGCATTGCACCATAAAAATACATAAAATAAATATGTATTACTCACTATTTTTCATAGAGTTCATAGAGTTGAGCTGCTGCGTTTAGTAAATCTACACACACATTCAATGAAAAGTGCATTTGTGCTGAGCTACAGTCTCAGTAAATCTTTCTTAAGCCCCATTACACTGTGGTGACAAAGAGTGGTGAAATCTTTGGTCGTCAGTCCAAAACGGTGCCTCCAGATCTCCCAGACTGACCATTTAGAGCTTTAAGTGACCAAAGAAACCCTGAGAGAGAAGTCCAAAACTTGAGGACCAAATTCTCTTTATGTGACCGCTGCTACTTTTTGTCTATTTACACCGTAATGCTATGATTCACCGTGCATTCAGCGCTCAGTCTGACAACGTTAAATTGACATTGTGCAGTCTGATGAGATTTTATTGCAGGCGTCTCAAACACAGTATGACGTACAATATAGTTTAGTTTAGTATTTTGAATTTCCTCCCCAAATTTCAGCCTTTTTTAGGGTTTAAAAAGCCTCTGGAAAGGCTCTGAACCATAGACTGTATATAAAATGGACGTAACATCAGTGACGTCACCCATTGGTTTGTGGACTGCTGCTTGGAAGCCAATAGTTTCGGATCTGAGCAGCGCCATCTTGAAAATTTCCGGTGCATGCCGGGAAAAATAAAATCACGGATTCTACTTATATTGGCATCAGGAGGAGCAAGAGGCGCCCTCCTGAACCTGTGAACCAATCAACCTGTCAATCACGACGTAGCCACGCCCTAATGCATACCCTGCTTTATCGTCACATATAAAATCAGGGAGGCCAAAATGTCCCAAATGAACATCATACTGCATTGAAGAAGGCTTTAAACTAGCGATTGAGACCGTAAACACATTTTGAAAACGTTTACTGAGGTTAGAAATCAAGTGCGAAGTTGGTGAATTCTCCATTGACTTGTATAGAGACGGAAGTCCTTTTGACACCAAAACGGTCGCCCCCTGGTGGCCTTTTGATAGAATGCAGTTTTAAGTTACTTCCGCGTTGGCCTCATTTCAGAGGACCAGAACTCCCCGCCTGCTCTGAACTCATCACATGAAACCTGGAATCATAACACTGTCCAGGCTCAACTATCACTCAATCATATTTGATGTTCTTTAATGGATAATATCAGTCCGGCACATCATCAAAACTGATTCATTTCATCATTGTAACCCTAATGCATATACTTTGATATGCTCTCCTGCTTTTGATCTCTTCCCCTCTCACTGTAGTCCTGCACTGTGTAGAAACCAACCCTGCTGTCTCCCTCCTTTGTCATCTTGTCACTGTTTTGTGTTCTCCACAGCTCAGCAAAAGAAGTGAATCACGGCCCGCTGTATTTATGACACTGTCAGTCTTCCAACTCTGCCATCTCTGGACTGTGTAATTTAACATGACAAAAAGTGCACACAAATGCCACACAAGATAAATGTTGGCAGGAAGAGTTTTGACAGCGCTGTGCGGGTCCGAAGACTGTCAGACATAGAAAATTATTGTTATTTATTAGGAATTGTTGTTAAATGAATGAAAAAGGCAGGAGAATACATGTTTTATCTACATTAATTGACAGAAGGAAGAGCAACACACATTTATTATGACGTCTCTGTGCATCTGAGAACTTACTCTATCAAGTGTTTTATTTATTTAAATCTTATTCAGTTTATTTGATAAGGACAATACAAGTGTTACGCCCAGTTTACGGGTGTCAAAACATGAAAACAGGCCCCATCTTCCCCAAATCCCAAGCAGCCACAAGCTCAATAAAGCTCACTGTGAAATAAAGTAGGTTTTATTTTACATAATGGAATCTATATATAGTTGGTTTTAACCATATAACCTGTCAGAAACCAAAGAAACCAAATGATAATTACCTCCCGAACTAAATAAACAGGAGGAAATATGTGGAAAATAGTGGATAAATAAGAGAAATTATGTGTGGCTGTTTTGGAAGAGGAAGTTAATTGTACTAGACTTTCATGGTGGGGAAACATAAAAACAGGCCCCATCTTCCCAAATTCCTAAGCAGGCACAAGGTCAATAAACTGCAATGTGTAATAAACTAGATTTATATAACAATGATGTAATATATAACAAAACAAGTCTAACTAGGAAGTAAACCATGCAACGTATCAGGAACCAAAGAAAGCAAATGACAAACATTTACCACCCTAATTAAATAAACAGGAACTGCTAACTACCCCAAAATACACTAATGAACAACAAGAGGAAATAATGTGTGGCTGGTTAGAAGATGAAGAAAAGCCCCTCTGTGCAGCGCTGATGCCATCTTGGATCTTCCTGGTGGGGCAAAGGCTGTAAATCGATCCGCCTATCTAGCAGCAGTCGTTGAAGGCAATCCACCAATCCTCCTCCTGTCGCCACACACACATTACAGAACATATTTAACACAAATAAAGAGCATTTCAATACAAATTATGACCACTGTCGTAACACAAAGTTAACATAGTACCACTTCCACTTGTTACAAACATGTTAAAGTACTAATGTTCTGCATTCAGAGATTATAGGTATTGGTAGTTTCCAACGTCAGTCCCAAGTTAGGCTTTTTAGTAACAGAAAGAAAAGGAAACAATCAAATATACAAGTTGCATACAATTTAAAACATACAATTAAAATGCATACAGCTCTGATATTGCTTCAGTCAGCTTTTTAACGCTTTTATTAAAAAGTCCTTATAGATGCTTAATATCTGCATCATGCACTGTCCTAACCTGCCTTACACATAAAATGCTTTTCTGAAATAACAATATTAAGTGTTAACTCAAAAATATGGTCATGCATTTTCTTTTACATTGAACATTTCAAGCACTGCAATATGAAAAAAAACCTTTAATGCTTCTATTAATAAGTACATATAGATGCTTTATATCTTCATCATCCACTGTCCTAACCTGCTCAACCACATAATAGTAAGCGTTTACTCAAAAATATAGGCATGCATTTTCTTTTACATTGAATGTTTTGGCTGTAAAAAAAACCCCCATCTGTTTTCATTTCAAAGCATATACACCTCAGACTCTGAGTTTAACCTGCATGAACTGCCCCCCCCCCCCCTCATTTAAACCCCCTGCATGGATAAATGGGTCAGTCCAGCGGCCATGCAAAGCACAGCAGAGCTCAAAAATTGTTTGCTCCACAGGGAAACCTCATCACAAACTCCCACAGCTGGGAGAACCCCCCCTTTTTTAACCAATATGACAGCAATCACATGACAATAAGATATTAACACAATGTCTTTAAACTAAACTCCAGTTTCTAAAAATACTCTGCAGGCACCGCAGGCGAAGGAAAAACAAGTAATGTTATCTCAGTGTGTTATGTCTTAATTCACTCTTGACAGAAACATCTCCTCATAGAAATAGAGAGGATAAAGGATAAAGTGTATCACAGCTGTATGGACATCTCAGCTGTCTGCTATGTACACTGTATAAATAAACCAGCAGGTGAGAAATTAAAGGAAAAACCTGAATAACACGTCTCCATTACTGTTTATATGGGGAGATTTTTCCCTCCTGAGAGCAGCTCTGTGCTGATGTATGGAGCGGTGCTGCTATTTCTTCTGCTGCAATAAACATAAATATATATATTATATATGGAATAAATATATAAAACAACTTCATAAATCAGCAGAGTATATCAGGGCTGATTTTGTTCTTGTCATTTAGCGATCACAAATCAGTTAACCCTTACAATACTGTTCATATTCTGACTCATGATTAGTCTTTATACCAATTAACATTCATAAATTCCCATATTAGTCATTAATAAATGTTTGATTTGGGGAAAAAATGCATTCACAATCACTGTTTTAGGGTACAGGATAATATTTTATAGAATATGATGAAAACAACATGTTTGAATTCTGATTTTTTTAGGTCAAATTTTTACATTTGCATGTGTATCAGCTGCACAAAAATGAAAAAAAAAAAAGCATTTTAAATCAATTTTTCTATGCTTTGGATTGCATTGCATTGCATTGTTCTTACAGCTCTCAATTGTTAAAATGGGTCAAATTCGATCCTGAACAGAATGTAAGGGTTAATAGAGCAATCAGCTTTTATTTCTGCCCCCAAAGAAAGCTGAAAGGTGCCCATTGTTTTCAGCACCAGGGTAAGAAATCACTTAATCATTGTTATTGATTAAAAGACTCAAATCAAACTCCTATTATAGTCATTTTATGCTTTGGCAGACACTACCCGCTCTCCATTAATAATGTCAAATAAAGACTTTCTCTCCCATTCTTTTTAAATGATGGCTATCTCAGTTTGGAATAAAGCCCTTCACATACACACACACACACACACACACACACACACACACACACACACACACACACACACACACACACACACACACACACACACATATTGTATTGGGTGGAGCAGGGGTCATCTTCTGCCAGCGACTCTCTCATTGCCCTGCAGTGTTCGCTCGGTTTGCACCATTTTGTCCTCACTTTGGTGAAACCGTGTTGGCACCGCAGATCAAAGATGGTGTTTTGTAGCCTAGGGGTGGAGGAATGTGTGTGTGTGTGTGTGTGTCTGTGTGTGTGTGTGTGTGTGTGTGTGTGTGTGTCCCTCCCGGGGCTCCGTACACTCACAGATGTTTCGAATCCTCGTCCCCTCAAAGGTATGCAACACACACACAAGACGGACGGAGGCACAAACATCACGCTCACACACTTAACCAGTCACACATGGAGAAACATAATTACCTGGCCTGTGCACAAACTGTCTTTACCACATTGTTTTTAAAACTAATATGTCAACATGAAACACATTCATGTGTTAGCTGGTGAATGCTGCTTGCTAGAGGCCATTGGCTTAAACTCAATCCCCTACTTTGCTACTTCAGACTGATCCTTTCCAACTGGTGGATCTGATAAATCAACATTTATATTCCTGTATAGTGCCAGAAAAGTTCAAGTGCTGTCTTGCCTCAGTTTTTGGGCCTGGACTTCTTTTTTTAAAGGCTGTGCAGCTTTCAGGCCACAAGAGAGCAGTGCATTTGAACTGAATGTGCTGGCATCGAGTGGAAGTAAAGCATTTTTAGCTTCTTTAACTTTTAAAAATACTAAGTTGGAGTGCTTTACTTTAAGAACAGAAAGCATAAATCATAACAGAAGTAGAAATAAGAAATAAATGGACAAGTTTGAGGTATTAAAACTTGCAAAAATGGATTTACTTGCCATTTGCGGCCAGTAGAAACAAGCTGTACACTCAAAACGGACGTGGCCGATTCACATTCAGCACATATAGATCAACATAAGCATTCATTTGGAGTCTTTTCTGTCCACCTGGGAAATGCAAGTCCATAATTTACTCTTCTTTTGTTTCTTTTATTGCTCTCCACCAAATTCTGCGAAAAAAGCATGTGTTAAATTAGCTGCTAAATACTCCACTATGTTCATCAGCTAGTCGCTAACTGTGTCTGTTCTCCCTTCGGTGCTGAGCAGGTAGTATATAGTAGATTTGAAGAGTCCACTAAAAAACAATTTCATGGTGTGATGAGAGCAGTTTAAATGAACCACAACGGTAAAGTTGATGCTGTAAAACTAGAAGGAGCTAAAACTGAGACTTTTACAGCTGACTGGAAATGTGTCATTTAAGGTGTTGTTATAGCCATCCTTTACTTTAATATACTCATGTAGTCTGTGAGAGGTTGTATGTGTGTTTATCATTATTATATGTAAATAGAATGTGTTAATGCTATATTTAACCCTCCTGTTGTCCTTGAGTCAAGGAAGGAAGGGAGGAAGAGGGAAGGAAGAAAGAAGGAAGGAGGGAGGAAAGGAAAGAAGGAAGGAAGGAAGGGAGGGAGGAAGGAAAGGAGGAAGGAAAGGAAGGAAGGACGGACGAAAGAAGGAAGGAAGGAAGGTAGGAGGGAGGGAGGGAGGGAGAAAGGAAAAGAGGAAGGGAGGGAGGAAAGGAAAGAAGGAAGGAAGGGAGGGAGGAAGGAAAGGAAGGAAGGATGGACGAAAGAAGGAAGGAAGGAAGGTAGGAGGGAGGGAGGGAGGGAGGGAGGGAGGGAGGAAAGAAAGGAAGGAGGGAGGGAGGGAGAAAGGAAAAGAGGAAGGGAGGAAGGAAGGAAAGAAGGAGGGAAGGAAGGAAAGAAGTTGGGAGGAAGGAAGGAAGGGTGGAAAAAGAGAAGAAGGAACTAAAGAGAGAAGGAGGGAGGGAGGGAGGGAGGAAAGGAAAGAAGGAAGGAAGGGAGCGAGGGAGGAAGGAAAGGAGGAAGGAAAGGAAGGAAGGACGGACGAAAGAAGGAAGGAAGGAAGGTAGGAGGGAGGGAGGGAGGAAAGAAAGGAAGGAGGGAGGGAGGGAGAAAGGAAAAGAGGAAGGGAGGAAGGAAGGAAAGAAGGAGGGAAGGAAGGAAAGAAGGTGGGAGGAAGGAAGGAAGGGAGGAAAAAGAGAAGAAGGAACTAAAGAGAGAAGGAGGGAGGGAGGGAGAAAGGAAAAGAAGAACGGAGAAAGGAAGGAAAAAAGGACAGAGGAAAGAAGGAAGGGAAGAAGGAAGGAAGGAAGGGGGGAGGAAGGAAGGAAGGGAGGAAAAAGAGAAGAAGGAACTAAAGAGAGAAGGAGGGAGGGAGGAAAGAAGGAACAGTCAAAACAGACGGGGTCAATTTGACCCAGGAGGACGACACAAAGGTTAATTGTTTATATTTATTGATTGAATTAACTACCTATAGCAAGTAGGCATGATTTTGGCCCGAGTAGTCGACTATAGTCACCTGAGTATGGCAGCTAGTAGTTCAAATGCATTTTTGACCACACTTTTTCTCCAATCAAAACTAACCTTATGATACTTTAGTTATTATTGTCGTTAAGTTTTGAGTTTATTTGGCAATTATGGAGTCAAGTTAATTCCTCCTTGGAAACTCTTGTATCACAGTCTGAAACCCGGCAGCATCGCCACCTTTGCATGCTGTAACATTAAGTCAAAATCGTGCACTCACATGAAAAGTAAGCAATAAGCAGTCTAACTATCATCCAAAGTTTGGCAGTGAGCTACAAGCAATGAGTGTAACTGTCTAACTTTTACACATGAGCAAATCTGGTGAGCTCCAAAGTCCCCAAAAGGGTGTCTTTGGTATTCCCCGGCACGCCTCATAAGTTTGGCATGCACAGGAAGCGTCAAGGGCAGCGGGTGTGTATGTTATCACCACCGACCGAGTGGAGTCGGGCCACATCAAAGGTTTGTAGTGCTGAACAATCTCAGGCAGCTTGTTCCTCCCATGTGGAACGGTTACATTGAAGTCACAATCCAGTTTATTTAAAAAGACCAAGATAAAAACCTGCGTAACCTTTGTAAAAACCCAGAGGGATGATTGACATCTACCTCAGTTAAGACTCTTTTTAATCATTTGGATGAATGTAATACAAACTGAGGCTCCAGTGGAAAACACGCATCAGTCAGCCACCACCAAGGTAGCAAGGTAAACACTCTTCACACAGCACCTGAATCAATTTCTAATATTTATTAAGCTTGTAATAATTCAATTTTGAACACCAGCAGTTCGTTTGGTAACAAATAAAAAACCTGGAAACAGAAAACAAGCCAATCAGAAGACAGGAAATATCAAATATGGTCCATCAGCGGTCCTCATCTTCAGTATACATCACTTTCATGTTACAGGGCGCATTTTATTCCGCATCTACCGCAACATATCAGTAAAACTTCGACAAGAGCAACACTTACTTGAGCAGATGATTTGTATGAAAGTGTTATTCAATCAGAGAAAGTCATTGACCTTTTGAAGAGGAAACCAAACAACGTGGATGACAATGAGGTTCCCTTGGCAACCAACAAGATACAAAGCATCCCTGCACTCTTTGTGATTAGTAATTGAACAGTATGTAGGAAAAGAAAGGGGGAAAAAAACAAAAACAGGGATGGGAGGAGTTGGAGTTGCTTCTTACTCAAACAATTATCTTGATTGGTCTGCTGCATGTCGTATTTATAAAGAAATATCATAATCAGGACCGATCTATGCGTCTGTATGTTGCTCTTAAAACACTCAAAGATTTTATTCCTGTTTGGATGAACTCCAGCTCATGACTCATTCCTGCCATATGCTTCTAAAATAGCTCCGCAGGTTATCATCCTTTCAGTAAACCGGAGGGATCTGAACGTCGCTGTCTCCTGTGTTTACTTTAAGCATTATAATCAGGTATGGTAACACATCATAGTCGCCATGGCAATAAGATCTATATACATATTCCAACACCTTCAAGATCAGACACGTCTAGCAGACTGTAAGGTTGACGACACCTAAGTGCAACACTTCCGTCATGTCTTTATGTAGTTTATTATACTTTTTTTTTTTTTATATCCTCACCTAGCAATAGCATGTGGCTCTTAGCTACACTTCCTTCCCTGCAGCTTCTGCTAACATTAGAGCCTTGGGATTAGCAGAGGTGCTAGACAGGAGCCAAAAACAAATCCTCTCGCACACCTAGCTGTCTCTTTTCTTCCTGTCATTATCGAACAGATGCACAGTGCTGTCCTAGCCCCCCCCCCCTCTCCACAGGATATTGTGAGAGTATGTTGTACCATTCACTGTCGCACTGAAGATGAGTAAGGGCACCTTATTACCAGTTTGAGGTTTGTTGAAAGGTGTTGAACCAGCAATGTGAGATCAAATGAGGTACTGGCTTGTCATAGCATCCCAACTTTTTGGCAGTGTGAGGATGGAGTTGTCGGAGTTGTTTTTGGGGGGGTTTGTTGTTGTTGTCTTCCCCCGAAATCAGTGCCGGACATGATGTAGGATACATTCAATTAACTGAGCTGGAGACCAAGAGTGGGTCAATCAGAGGATCCAGCTGTGGTCGGCTTGGAGCTGGATCCTCTGATGGCAGTAGGGGAGAGGAGTGATGGCTATTGTGGATGATGACAGACTATCCACACTGTCATCATCAAACAGAGGAGCATGTTCAGTAACTTGATGCTGCTCCTCAAATGCAGCACCAACAAATTCAGGAACTGTTTTTTACCCCGATCCATCAGACTGTACAACTCCAATGTTGTTGGGAGGGGAGGTCAGAAGGTCATTAGGTCCATAGATGGTTTATTCTTAATTTGCACTTCTTGAACCAGCACGTTAACCAGCACAATGGTTTTTATTTTTTAAATTGCATTTTATTAGGTCATGTGTCATGAGTTTTAGTATCCTTATTTATTTTTAGACATTACATGGATTTTTATCTTGGCTTTATTGTACTCTTACACATCTTCTCTTTTTTACTGTGTTTTTATATATCTGTTGTTTGTTGCTTTATTACTTTGATGCTTATATTGAGCTGCTGGAAACCTACATTTCCCATCGGGATCAATAAATCAACTACCTATATATCTATCTATCTATCTATCTAAATCCATCACAAAGTTTGTGTGCAAAGTCTTTCTGAAGTTCTTAAACTCTTTTCTTTAACTAGTGATTCACTAAATCCAGTTGCAGCATTAAAACTTAAACATCCCTTCTAGACATATTTTAAAGATGTTCTTATATGTAAAATATTCTAGTTGAATGTGCATTTCTTTCACACAAAAAAGTTCAATTATCTTGTTTAAATCCCTAAAATTACATCTACTCCTTCACTCTCATTATGAATTCCAGGATCTATGAATAAGGAAATATATTTCATTTCAGGAACAGCTGGACACAAGATGTCTCCTACTTCACTGTAAAGTCCATTTTCAGCATATGCAGGCTTCAAGTTTCCACATCACATATTTTTAAAGTTGACTATTGGACTAGGATTGGCTTCCAAACTATTTGAGATGTCAAAGTCATGCCAAAACCTTAAAACTGGATTTTAAATGAGCAAAAAAGAAATGATCCACATTCAGAGGAACACCTTTTTGAGTTGAGGTTATTCGAGGTGACTTAGTTTAAAGTCACTAAAGTTTATATGATAAAATATTTGATAATGTGTAAAGCGGTTGCTAGGATACATTTGACATTTGATCCAACCCTATTTAGCAATGGTTAAATATCCACTTAGTAAACAGTTATGTTATAACAAGGCTAAATTTGAACTTAAGAGTCAC
This sequence comes from Scomber scombrus, assembly GCF_963691925.1. Classification (NCBI taxonomy): domain Eukaryota; kingdom Metazoa; phylum Chordata; class Actinopteri; order Scombriformes; family Scombridae; genus Scomber; species Scomber scombrus. The sequence goes on from NC_084982.1 coordinate 28,030,681, forward strand.
CTGGCTCCTGAAGGCAACAGGTTCAATTCAACTGCCCAACTCAAGTAGTAATATTAGTAGTAAGGGTTCTACCTCTCATTATAAGTCTGTTAATCAGACTAAATATCTGCATTTTTCACAGCTATGACACCTCTCACCATCACTGAATAGATATACAGCAGTGCAAACAATAGCCGTGATTGACTGGGTTAGTTTATTTAACTGTGAGTTATGCAGAGTGACTAATGTATAGCTGCAAATGAGTGTAATAGTCCTCCTTAAATAAGTCCTATCTACTTCACTGAAGCTGCCAAGTAGCCAAACATGTATCTAGAGGACTTTTAAATGATGTCTACATTAAGCCGACTAAATCCTAAAGTCTGCCGCAGGACTTTTAAGTCTTTTCTCCAAATACCTGTGTCCACATTAAAGTACCAACATGGGTAATCGTCCTCCTGGGCAAACACAGAGGACAGATGAGCAAGTCAGCCTCAGAATACCACCAAAGAAGAAAGAAGGTATCCTATTTCCGTTTCCATGGCGGCGTCTTGACATTTAGTTCATTGCATGTAGATTACAACAGTGTCAGTGAGAGAAAGGCGGTAGATAGCTATGTCTAATTCTAAACATGCTATCAAAGAAGACAATAAAGACAACAACACCAGCATGAAGCCGTCTTCCATTGTCGATACCGTTGTTGTATTTCTTCTGTTTCGTCTTCCAATTACAAAAACATGAAATGCCACTGTGTTTCTCTTCATTGTTTTGTCCGCAATACGACAGCATTCTTGCATAGCTGCATTTTTGCTTAACTACAATGCCAAGCAAATGTTTTCAGATTGATATGCTCTGTTTCTGAGGGTTAAAAATTTTTGTTTTAATCTCGACATGGGGCCACAACGAGTAAGAATAAAGTGTATGTATTTAGCTTGAAGAAGGACGGAAGGGAGGGAGGAAGGAAGGATGGAAGGGAGGAAGAAGGAAGGAAAGGAGGAAGTAAGGGAGGAAGAAGGAAGGAAAGGAGGGAGGGAGGAAGGAAGGAAGGAAGGAAGGGAGGAAGAAGGAAGGAAAGGAGGGAGGAAGGAAAGGAGGGAGGAAGGAAGGAAGGAGGGAAGGAATGAAGGATGGATGGAGGAAAGAAGGAAGGAAGGAAGGAAGGAAGGAAGGAAGGAAGGAGGAAAGAAGGAAGGAAAGGAGGGAGGAAGGAAGGAAGGAAAGGAAGGAAGGATGGATGGAGGAAAGAAGGAAGGAAGGAAGGTAGGAGGGAGGGAGGAAAAAAGGAAGGAGGAAGGAAGGGAGAAAGGAAAAGAGGAAGGGAGGAAGGAAGGAAAGAAGGACAGAGGAAATAAGGAAAAGAGGAAGGACAGAAGGAAGGAAGGAAGGGGATGGAGGAAGGAAAGAAGGAAAAGAGGAAAGAGAGAGAAAGGACAGAAAGACAGAAGGACAGACAGAAGGAAGGAAGGAATGGAGGAAAGAAGGAACAATCAAAACAGACCACTACAGAGTTACTTCCATTCACCAAACACATGCTGTTCCCTACAGCGATGCACTTAAATGACTCATGGTATGTGAGTACATTTAAATGGAGCCATTTCGTCCCAAAAACTGCACATTTCTTTGTAAATGGATATCCTCATCACTGACCTTCAGCATCAGTTGAAACCGCTGGAAATCAAGAGCAAGTGAGTAACTCCTGAAACGAAGCAGATCAGCATTACTGACTATTCACATGGTAATTGTGGGTGGAAAAAAAACAGGGTAGTTACATATTGGGGCTAGATAGCTGAAATTGCTGGTGGGGGGATGCCATGACTGTTTCCTCATGCAATCAGAGTCATACTGTTCACAATCAGGCCCATTCTATCAATCAGGACTTGACACTTAGGGCATTTAGCATTAGCATTTATATTCTGCCAACACCTCACAAACTTCCTGAGTAATATTTCACTGCAAAAAAAAAAAAAAAGGGTGAAAGTTGATATGAAAACTTGTGCAAAGTGCTGACATTATAACACATTGTATTGAGGATTCTTCTCGATGTACATATGGAGATTATGTACACAGACATTTTCATGTTAGAGAGATTTAGATTTGCTTTATTTTGATTGATATAAGCGATATGAAACTGTTACTGTCTGTATTTTCAACACGCTCTATATTTGGCAGAGGAAGCTATGTGCAAACCTAGACGTAGACCTTTTTGAGAATGCGTCTCTGCACACAGACAAGTAACATATGTACGCAAATACCCTTTTATTTGCTGCTCCGCCCTGTCTGGAAGAAGAGGAAGCTCAGATCTGTCCCGAAGACAATGAGACGATCCGTGGCACGTGCGGGGCAGATGATGAGGCTCAGACTGCCCTGCCGAAAAGAGAGAGAGAGAGAGAGAGAGAGGGAAAGAGAGAGAGATGGAGAGAGGGAGAGAGAGTGAGAGAAAGAGAGAGAGAGAGAAAGAGAGAAAGAAAGAGAGAGAGAGAGAGATCAAGAGAGAGATCGAGAGAGAGAGAAAGAGAAAGACAGAAAGAGAGAAAGAGAGAGAGAGAGAGAGAGAAAGAAAGAGAGAGAGAGAGAGGGGAGAGTAGAGAGAGAGAGAGAGAGAGGAGAGAGAGGAAGAGAGAGAGAGAGAAAGAGAAAGAGAGACAGAGAGAGATGTCTGAGGATCAGAGGAGAGAAAAGCAAGAGACGGAGACGAGGAGACACAAAGAGATGGAAGGTGAGATATTCAGAAGGCGGTTTTTATACAGTAATGTAATGCATACTTTTTTATATGGATAAATGTCACCTTTTCATACATCACAATTATGTAGTAATAAAAATACAGTGTATAGCAATGAATGAATAATACAAATTCATATTATAATAATAATACCTCTTATTCTACCTCATATCTTTCCATAATAATATATCTCACTTTTTTTTTCTTTTTATTCCTGCTGCTTTTATACAATTATTTTTTTTCTACATTTCTATCTATTTAAAATGTGCATATCATCCATATATTGTTACTTTTGTCAGTCCAGCGCTTCGGTCCAGTCCAGAGTGAAATATCTCAACAATTGTAAGATGGATTGCCGTGAAATTTGCTGCAGACATTCGTCGTTCCCCACAGGATGAATTGAAATATATCTGGTGGTGATTTAGACTCGTCATCCATCACCATCATCAGGTCAACATGTTAACTCGGTAGTACTTTTTGGTTTATGATTAAGTACCCGTAAAGCTAATGACATCCTTCAACTGTCCTCTGTGTTTAGTGCAACTGATAGTATGATTAAGATGGTGAACACGGTGATTACATGAACATCTGGGCCATCGTTGTGAATGCATGTTACTGATATAAGCATTAAGGGTTAGGGTTGGGACTAACCTTTCTGTTTACATTTGGATCACAGCAGTTTTAAAGAGTCATTAAAAGGCGACTTCACCAAAATCCTGAAAAACGTACTTTCTTACTTTTTGTGTATTTCAGCTTTTAAAATAGTTTTACTGGTGAATGATGCTCATTTATTTTGTAAAACTCAACAGAAGTTAATTACATTGATTTGGAAATAATAATAATAATAATAATAATAATAATGCATTATATTTAAAGGCACCTTTCAAAGCACTCAAGGACACCTTACAAGGCTCATAAAACACAACAACAGTACATAAAACAATATAAATCAGGTAACATTTAGTGCAAAGATAAAGAATAAATATGAATGTGACTATAAAGTGCATCAGTGCAATAAATAAACAAGAACGTGATTGCATAGTTAGTGTGAGACAGAGTATGCAGCTCTGAATAGGTGCGTTTTCAGGCAGGATTTAAAGGTGGAAACAGAGTCAGAAGTGCAAATGTCTGGTGGGAGAGAGTTCCTGAGGCGGGGGGGGGGGGGGGGGGGGCAGATCGGCTGAAAGCTCTTGACTCTGTGGTTGAAATATGATTAATAGAGACAGAGATGTCAAACTCATTGTATTTAAATATTTACATGTATCCCAATTTGATCTCAAGTGGGAAGAACCAGTAAAATCATTGCATATTAACCTATACCTGTAATAAACTACCTAACTTTACTATAATAAACCATCTATCTCAAGACAAATTAATGCAATTTTAACAATCTGAGCCTTCACAAGTGCATCAATAGTAAGTTTAAAATCCTGAGCAGCTGTCAGTTTCAGTCTTTAAAGTGTTTGAACCTTGAACACTGTTTTATTTTATTGATGTTCATCACAGAAAAAGCTTGTTTCCAATAGAGAAGTCGTCCCAAACATGCACAACACTTCTGCAGCCAGGTGTGTCAATCTGAGGTTACCCTGGTCAGAGATACTGATAACAAGATAGATAGATAGAAAGTCTTTATTGTCCCCGAGGGGCAATTTGATTTGCAACAGCAGTCGACAACCAAATTCACACAAAAAAAACAACAAAAATACACAGTACAATACATAGAAACATAAATATAAATAATAAATGTCATCAGGTGAGTTATAATGACCATGGATGCACAGTACAGGAACACCAGCCTAAAGCTTATTTAGAAACAATACAATAGAGGGAACAAATGATCTGAGGTATCTGTTTGATTTGGCTCTCTTTCCCAACGGCTAAAGTCGAAACTCAACATTCAAAAGTCGAAACTCAACATTCAAAAGTCGAAACTCAACATTCAAAAGTCGAAACTCAACATTCAAAAGTCGAAACTCAACATGGCCCGACTGCGAGTGTTCAAACCAACCGAGAAAAAGGTTGTCTTTCAAATCTGAATCACACTGCAAGGCAATTATCTCAAGTTCTTGACTGTGAAATGACAAGTGAAAATAAGCGAGAATAGCAGCGCATTTTATTAAAAACATTGGAATTACTTTTGTGTAATTTTCATACTTTGCAAAGTTACCCCTGCTCTAAATCAAAAGATGTCAAGCCCAAAATTACAACATGGTAAATGCTTGTTGATGTTTATAAGATAATTCACTGACAATGAGGTCTGCAGATTATTTTATTAGTTATTCTAACATAGTCAGTAGCTTAAATTGGTTGAACTGGCCCTTTAAATTAATACAAATTCTTCAGTATTGCTAACTTATTATGTCCCAAAACACTAACTAATTGTACATCATTACTATAAAGTATTAAAACCCAACATATAAGGTAATAAATGTGGATGTTTTAAGAAACTATAGTGACATTTTAAACCATGAAAAGGACTTTTTTAAAATCTTGGACAAGTCATTAAGATATCTGACAGCTGTTACGTTAATATCAGCTGTAACATTTCTGCTTCTCTAACCTCTGATACAGCAGCTATACACTCAGAGAGGCAGAGAGGGCTGCGGAGGGGAAGATGTGCCATTTAGCTGCCACAGAACCAGACAGGAGGACAAAAACCCTTCTAGTCCAGGAAGTAGAACAGCGAGGCCTGAGCACTAACCACCCACTCTCCACATGATCGCTACTGGCTGTGAAAAAGTCAATCTGTTCACCTCATGCCACAGGAGCAGGGAAAGAGAGAGGAGGGGATGAAGGGAGGGGGGGGGGGGACACAGAGAGAGCAGTTAAAGCTTCAGCAGGCTAATTAAGATCCCATAGATTCACTGTGTGTGCACAAATGAAACTGTTGTGTCAGCTGCGGCGACTTTCTCGTGACAAATCATTGGATATTTTCTGCCATACTGCAAAAAAAAAAAACACACCTACTGTACTCGAGGCTCTGAAATCGTAAAAATGTTGCATTAGGGGTTTCTTGAACTCAAACATTTGAGTCTTTACAATGAAGAGGGAAATCTGATCTCACAGCACTCAGGATGATATTAGGCTGTAGTTTAATTAGCGCTTGATGATTAACGCTCATTCTAGTGGCTGGAAAATACAGAACATTTAGGTCAAAAAGCTGTTGATGGGCTTTTCAAGTATCAGATTTTTCAGCGTGAATGATCATCGAGATCGTAAACGCAACACGGTCCTCTGTTATTTATGTTAGACTGAATGGGGCCTTAATGGAGTTGGCAAAGTCTGCTGCTATTATGCCTCATGATTTAGGAAAGTCTATAATTCCTGCATCCATACAACTGTGTTTCTGCCTTTGTTACTCCTCCTACAGCGACTCTACTACAATGACTTCTAGTATGATTACGATTCTTTTCTTCATCTCCAATCCTTTTATATCCATGTGCAACAATATACATTTCTGCTTTTATCCTACTAAATACTACATTGAGTCAAACCCAGTAAAAAGGACAATAGAAAACAAATTGAAACAATATAGTCAATGACATTATTTAAAATGTGAAAATAAATGTATGAATAACTTGCACACATTCTTTTTTTGTGGACCCAGCATCAAATTTCTGCTTTTAATCCATTTAGAGAGAATATATTAGAGGATTATGGCAAAAATGTCTAAGTGGTGTAACCATAAAAACTTTGTACCAAATAATTCAACTTGCTTAAAAACAGTAAATTCTCAATAAAACACCATATCAACTAGTTTGGCATGATCTTACATTATAACTTTTATATTATAGGGAGGAAGGAAGGAAGGAAAAGAAGGAAGGGAGGAAAGGAAGGAAGGGAGGAAGGAAGGATTGAAGGGAGGAGGAAGGAAGAAGGAAAGAAAGGAGGGAAGGAAGGAAGAAGGAAGGAAAGGAGGGAGGAAGGAAGGAGGGAAGGACGGAGGAAAGAAGGAAGGAAGGTAGGAGGGAGGGAGGGAAAAAGGAAAAGAGGAAGGGAGGAAGGAAGGAAAGATGGAGGAAGGAAGGAAGGAAAGAAGGAGGAAGGAAGGGAGGAATAAGGAAGGAAAGGAGGGAGGATGGGAGGAAGAAGGAAGTAAGGAGGGAAGGAAAGAAGGAAGGGAGGAAGAAATAAGGAAAGGTGGAAGGAAGGGAGGAAGGAAAGGAGGGAGGAAGGAAGGAAGGGAGGAAGAAGGAAGGAAAGAAGGAAGGGAGGAAGAAAGAAGGAAAGGTGGAAGGAAGGGAGGAAGAAGGAAGAAAAGGAGGGAAGAAGAAGGAAGGAAAATACACAAACAACATTACTGAGTGGGTATAAATACAGTAAAGAGCTTCACCTCCTTGATAAATGATACGCAACATAATTCTCTTCATTATATTCACATTTGTCGCCTTAAACAATGAGAATTTCTGGTTTAGTCCCTAATAGAAATACTAGAAATGTATTACATTTATATCCTACTGAATTGTTTCCTGATTATGTTGTATGATAACAAATATAATTGCTGCCTGGAATATGTTCACAGGAAACTTGTTTTAAATGATTAATTAATGAACTATATTTAAGTGCTGCACTGAGGTTAGATGGAGGAGGTCGATGTGGGTGGTAATGAACTAATAACAGGATGTTGACACCAGATGCAAAGGTTCACATCCTTGATTAGGTTTATATATATGTATTAAAAACATGCTTCAAGTCACTAGAGACTCTTTTTTTGTGTGTGTGCATTAACCCTCCTGTTCTCCTCGAGTCAAGGAGGGAAGGGTGGAAGAAGGAAGGAAGGGAGGAAGAAGGAAGGAAAGGAGGGAGGAAGGAAGAAGGAAGGAAAGGAGGGAAGTAAGGAAGGGAGGAAAGGAAAGAAGGAAGGACGAAGGAAGGAAGGTAGGAGGGAGGGAGAAAGAAAGAGAGGAAGGGAGGAAGGAAGGAAAGAAGGACAGAGGATAGATGAAGGGAGGAAGGTAGGGGGGACGAAAGAAAGAGAGAGAGAAGGAAGGAAGGAAAGAAAGAAAGAAAGAAAGAAAGAAAGAAAGAAAGAAAGAAAGAAAGAAAGAAAGAAAGAAAGAAAGAAAGAAAGAAAGAAAGAAATAAGGAGGGTAACGGGGAGGAAAGAAAGAGAGAAGGACAGAAGGAAGGAAGAAAGGAGAATGGAGGAAGGAAGGGAAGAAAGAGAGAAGGAGGAAGGAAGGACAGACGGAAGGAAGTAAGGGAGGAAAGAAGGAACAGTCAAAACAGACGGGGTCAATTTGACCCGGGAGGACGACACAAAGGTTAAACAAAGAGCACAATCTTTCCCTAACTCTTACATACAGTTCCTATTCTGCACCGTCACAGTATGTTCTGGGTCATAAAAAGTATCTATACCAAATGTTGAAGCACAGATGTGTTTAGAAAAGCATCAATAGTGGATCTGACTGATCAATACATGTGTGATTAACCCTCCTGTTGTCCTCGAGTCAAGGAAGGAAGGAAGGGAGGAAGAAGGAAGGAAAGGAGGGAGGGAGGGAGGGAGGGAGGAAGGAAGGAAGGAAAGGAGGGAGGGAGGGAGGGAGGGAGGAAGGAAGGGAGGAAGAAGGAAGGAAATGAAGGAGGGAGGAAGAAGTAAAGAATGAAGGTGGGAAGGAAGGAAGGAAAGGAGGGAGGAAGGAAGGAAAGAAGGAAGGAAGCAAAGGAGGAAGGAAGGAAAGGAGGACGGAGGAAAGAAGGAAGGGAGGTTGAAGGAAGGAAAGGAGGGAGGGAGGAAGGAAGGAAGGGAGGAAGAAGGAAGGGAATGAGGGAGCAAGCAAGGAAGTAAGGAAAGGAGGGAGGAAGGAAGGTGGGAAGGGAGGACGGAGGAAAGAAGGAAGGAAGGAAGGAAGGAAGGAAGGAAGGAAGGAAGGAGGGAAGGAAGGAAGGAAGGAAGGAAGGAAGGAAGGAAGGAAGGAAGGAAGGAAGGAAGGAAGGAAGGAAGGAACAGTCAAAACAGACTGGGTCAATTTGACCCGGGAGGACGACACGAAGATTAAACCTTGATTCATGTGTCAGAGAGCAGAGAGAGTGACCCTAACCCTTACACCACTAAACATCTCCTATCACACAATATCATGTCCTATTTTACCTAAGACATGAAAATATAACATAGCAATAATGATTGAAATGTCTCTTTGTGGTAGTTTTGAGTCTCTTTAGTCACTCCATCTCTACGTTACCATGGTAACTAGTTGTTTTTAGTCATTTGTTAATCTCTTTTTGGTAGCAATTAGGTTTCTTTAGTCAGTTTCTGTCTCTTTTAGTCATGTCTTCATCTCTTTTTGGTAGTTAAATGTTATTTTATATGTAAAGTGTAAAATGAGCAGAACTTTATGGAGCTGTGGGGTTTATTGTATAACCATTAGAGCCATCAGTCTTCACTGCTACATCATAAAAAGAAATCCTCATAACTACTATCTTATTAAAACTATTAACTATTCATTTCACTAAAACACATGTCAATAGATACAGAGATTATTTGACCTGAAACATATAAAGTATAATGTCATCAAAGTTCAGTATAAAAGACATTTGGGTGTTTTTATAGCTGTCAAATGTCAAAACGGGTCAAATTTGATATGACCGCTATGTAAGAATTAACCTTAACTAAGTGCGGCTGGTGTCTGAGCATAACCATAATAAATAAATAATAAATATTATACTGTAAAATCAGATTTAATACATCGATACTGAACATTTTAACTCATATGCTGAGTGTAAAACATAATCTGTGCAGCATTATGTTCTCTCTGAAACATACTTGTTGTTGTAAATGTAGTGTAGTATATATAACAGAGACAGCCGGGTTGCCACATGTCATTCTGGACTCAGCTCCTCTTCACAGACAAATGTTTTGATTTATAATAATATAATATAATATATTTATATAGACATCACAAAAAACCCGGCTGATTTATTTATCTCAAATAAATTGCTATTTGTTGTCAGAAGAAAGGGAGGAAGAAGGAAGGAAAGAAGGACAGAGGAAAGAAGGAAGGGAGGAAGGTTGGGCGGAGGAAAGAAAGAAAGAAGGAGGGAGGGAGGAAGGACAGGAGGAAGGGAGGAAAGAAGGAATGAAGGAAAGGAAAGAAGGAAGGGAAGAAGGAAAGGAAGGAAGCATGGACGGAGGAAAGAAGGAAGGAATGAGGAAGGGAGAAAGGAAAAGAGGAAGGGAGGAAGGAAGGATGGACGGAGGAAAGAAGGAAGGAATGACGAAGGGAGAAAGGAAAAGAGGAAGGGAGGAAGGAAGGAAAGAAGGACAGAGGAAAGAAGGAAGGGAGAAAGGTAAGGGGGAGGAAAGAAATAAAGAAGGAGAGAGGGACGAAGGACAGAAGGAAGGAAGGAAGGGAGGAAAGAAGGAAGGAAGAAAGGACAGAAGGAACAGTCAAAACAGACGGGGTCAACATATATATTTCCTATATTTTCTTGTTATATTCTAATAAAAAGACTTAAATAATAATATAATTAAATATGGTCATTATACAATGTGTAAATGTAGTGTAGTATATATAACAGAGACAGCCGGGTTGCCACATGTCATTCTGGACTCAGCTCCTCTTCAGAGACAAATGTTTTGATTTATAATAATATAATATAATATATTTATATAGACATCACAAAAAACCCGGCTGATTTATTTATCTCAAATAAATTGCTATTTGTTGTCAGAAGAAAGGGAGGAAGAAGGAAGGAAAGAAGGACAGAGGAAAGAAGGAAGGGAGGAAGGTTGGGCGGAGGAAAGAAAGAAAGAAGGAGGGAGGGAGGAAGGACAGGAGGAAGGGAGGAAAGAAGGAATGAAGGAAAGGAAAGAAGGAAGGGAAGAAGGAAAGGAAGGAAGCATGGACGGAGGAAAGAAGGAAGGAATGAGGAAGGGAGAAAGGAAAAGAGGAAGGGAGGAAGGAAGGATGGACGGAGGAAAGAAGGAAGGAATGACGAAGGGAGAAAGGAAAAGAGGAAGGGAGGAAGGAAGGAAAGAAGGACAGAGGAAAGAAGGAAGGGAGAAAGGTAAGGGGGAGGAAAGAAATAAAGAAGGAGAGAGGGACGAAGGACAGAAGGAAGGAAGGAAGGGAGGAAAGAAGGAAGGAAGAAAGGACAGAAGGAACAGTCAAAACAGACGGGGTCAACATATATATTTCCTATATTTTCTTGTTATATTCTAATAAAAAGACTTAAATAATAATATAATTAAATATGGTCATTATACAATGTGTAAATGTAGTGTAGTATATATAACAGAGACAGCCGGGTTGCCACATGTCATTCTGGACTCAGCTCCTCTTCAGAGACAAATGTTTTGATTTATAATAATATAATATAATACATTTATATAGACATCACAAAAAACCCGGCTGATTTATTTATCTCAAATAAATTGCTATTTGTTGTCAGAAGAAAGGGAGGAAGAAGGAAGGAAAGAAGGACAGAGGAAAGAAGGAAGGGAGGAAAGTAGGGCGGAGGAAAGAAAGAAAGAAGGACGGAGGGAGGACGGACAGGAGGAAGGGAGGAAAGAAGGAAGGAAGGAAAGGAAAGAAGGAAGGGAAGAAGGAAAGGAAGGAACCATGGACGGAGGAAAGAAGGAAGGAATGAGGAAGGGAGAAAGGAAAAGAGGAAGGGAGGAAGGAAGGATGGACGGAGGAAAGAAGGAAGGAATGAGGAAGGGAGAAAGGAAAAGTGGAAGGGAGGAAGGAAGGAAAGAAGGACATAGGAAAGAGGAAAGAAGGAAGGGAGGAAGGTAGGGGGGAGGAAAGAAAGAAAGAAGGAGGGAGGGACGAAGAACAAAAGGAAGGAAGGAAGGGAGGAAAGAAGGAAGGAAGAAAGGAAGGACAGAAGGAACAGTCAAAACAGACGGAGTCAATTTGGCCCTATAGAAGCTGTTATTCTTCTGTTTTTTAATACAACATATATATTTCCTATATTTTCTTGTTGTATTCTAATAAAAAGACTTAAATAATAATATAATTAAATATGGTGGCTGCCAATGTTGTTGTAAATGTAGTGTAGTATATATAACAGAGACAGCCGGGTTGCCACATGTCATTCTGGACTCAGCTCCTCTTCACAGACAAATGTTTTGATTTATAATAATATAATATAATATATTTATATAGACATCACAAAAAACCCGGCTGATTTATTTATCTCAAATAAATTGCTATTTGTTGTCAGCCTGCTTTGTTGCTTTGTTGCTGTAATGACTCCCACCTCTTATCCCCACAACAGCCAACAATGGTGCATATTTGTGAACAAAACAATATCTTAATCTGACTGTTTAGCATTGATTCACACATAGAAACCTAGAGGCCTCATAATATAACTGTGCTTCTTTCTTATACATTGCTTTATTCCCATATGGTGTGTAATTAACTGCACACACAGACCTGTGATGATGTACGGTAGTCTGAGGCCACCGCCATCATACAATCATAAAATGGAACATTAATTATTGAATATTATTGTTAATTAAGGTTTAACCCTCCTGTTGTCCTCGACAGGAAGGAGGAAGGAAGGAAGGAAGGAAGGGAGGGAGGAAAGGGAGGAAGAAGGAAGGAAAGGAGGGAGGGAGGAAGGGGGGAAGGAAGGAAGGAAGGAAGGACGGAGGAAAGAATGAAGGAAGGAGGTAGGGAGGAAAGAAGGAATGAGGCAGGGAGGGAGAAAGGAAAAGTGGAAGGGAGGAAGGAAGGAAGGAAGGAAGGAAGGGAAGAAGAAGGAAGGAAAGGAGGGAGGAAGTAAGGAGGGAAGGAAGGAAAGGAAAGAAGGATGGACGGAGGAAAGAAGGAAGGAAAGAAGGAAAGATTGAGGAAGGGAGAAAGCAAAAGAGGAAGGGAGGAAGGAAGGAAAGAAGGACAGAGGAAAGAAGGAAGGGAGGAAGGTAGGGGGGAGGAAAGAAAGAGAGAAGGAGGGAGGGAGGAAGGACAGAAGGAAGGATAGGAGGGAGGGAGGAAGGAAGGAAGGAAGGAAGGATGGAGGAAAGAATGAAGGAAGGAGGGAGGGAGGAAAGAAGGAAGGAGGCAGGGAGGGAGAAAGGAAAAGTGGAAGGGAGGAAGGAAGGAAGGGAGGAAGAAGGAAGGAAAGGAGGGAGGAAGGAAGGAGGGAAGGAAGGGAGGAAAGAAGGAAGGACAGAAGGAACAGTCAAAACAGACGGGATCAATCTGACCCGGGAGGACGACACAAAGGTTAAGAGAGCCAGGTTCCTAATATTGCTCAAGTGTAAGGGGAGGTTGCACTAAATACTTACACACTTTAGTCTATAGAAGCTGTTATTATTCTGTTTTTTAATAGTGCATACACATTTCCTATATTTTCTGGTTGTATTCTAATAAAGAGACTTATAAATAATGATATATGTTCATTATAACATTGCATGGTGGCCCTTACACTTTTGCACAGTACTCTACTTTCAATCAATATTTACCGTGAACATCAAACACGACACTGACATACTATCCCATCTCAAACCTTTCCATTGACATTACAGTCTCCGTGTTTGATGATGACATCAAGCAGACAAGTCTGAGCTCGTGTAGCTTCAATAAATAAATAAGCTGGTGATTACATCAGCGGGTCGGCGGCTTCACAGTGAAACGATCCAATCAGCAAATGACACCGTAACACTTTACATGATGTAGTGTACATTTGATTTTGCTCTACTTTATTTTATGTGACTTTATTCCTCCGTGGGATGAAAGAGAAGGTGTGGATTTCATTTCATTTACACACATTGTGAACTTTAATATAAAATAAGGTGATAAAATGAGTTAAGAGGGAGACTGTGGTTATCCAGGAGCCATGTTACATATCAGACATCATCAACCGCTGCAACGCTAAAACTGGGAAAAACCTAATAGTCTGTAGCGCTTGTAATATATCATCATTGAAAGAGCTGAAATCTGTTTTAGTTTATTTGTTGGAAACTGTCTGATAACATAAAGGTTAGATAAGAGTCTTCTGCACATTTCACCTGAGACAAAACATCTTCTGACTTACTGACTCTTAACCTTTGTGTCGTCCTCCCGGGTCAAATTGATCCCGTCTGTTTTGACTGTTCTTCCTTTCCTCCCTTCCTTCCTTCCTTCTCTCTTTCTTTCCTCCCCATTACCTTCCCATATTCCTCTGTCCTTCTTTCCTTCCTTCCTCCCTTCCTCTTTTCCTTTCTCCCTTCCTCCCTCCTTTCCTTCTTTCCTGGCTCCCTCCTACCTTTCTTCCTTCCTTCCTTCTTTCCTTTCCCTTCCTTCCTTCCTTCCTCCCTCCTTTCCTTCCTTCTTTCCTTGCTTCTCCCTCCTTTCCTTCCTCCCTCCTTTCATTCCTTCTTCCTCCCTTCCTTCCTTCTTCCTCCCTTCCTCCTTCCTTTCATTCCTTCCTCCCTCCCATCCTTCCTTCCTTATTCCTCCCTTCCTTCCTTCTACCTTCCTCCCTCTCTCCTTTCCATCCTTCTTCCTCCCTTCCTTCCTTCTTCCTCCCTTCCTGCTTCCTTTCCTTCCTTCCTTCATCCCTCCCTTCCTTCCTTCTTCCTCCCTTCCTCCTTCCTTTCCTTCCTTCTTCCTCTTTTCCTTCCTTCATCCCTCCCTTCCTTCCTTCTTCCTCCCTTCCTCCTTCCTTTCCTTCCTTCTTCCTCCCTTCCTCCTTCCTTTCCTTCCTTCTTCCTCCCTTCCTCCCTTCCTTCCTTGACTCGAGGACAACATGAGGGTTAAAGAAGGGGGAATATCGAGGCAGAAGTTTGCAGACGTCACTTCAGATTAAAGCGTTTTGGATATTCACACACGAGTGAACTTGTTTCTAGACGACGTGCGTGCCGTGTCAGAGAGCGTGCACTGCCTGTCGTTACCGTGGAGCTACACAGCGTCACGTGGTTCAGAGGGAGACTCAAATGTGCTGTGACAAGAGGTACAACACAGGCGTTTCTCTGCTCCCAGCCTGCAGTGTAACACACACACACACACAAACACACACACACACACACACACACACGTCTGCCAAAGGGTTGCCGTGACCTCATCATGAACACATTATGAAGATCAAGTGTCGACGCTGAGTAAATGCCACAGTGTAGCAGGGGAGTTTATAAAGATCAGACTTTTCCATCAGCTGCCACAGAAATCCATCTTCCAGACCCGCAGATCAAAATGCTACACGCACGTATTTCTTTACTTTTTTAACATCTTCAAAGTGACGAATGGAGGCTTTTGTGCAAATATCAGGACATTTAAAGAGGAGACGTATTTAAAAGTCTTTTTTTTTTTTTTCTGTCCTGCGATTGCAATGACACATACTGAATAAAATCAGTTTTATAGATGTAGTAAACCCCTCCCATCTGGTGCTGCTAGCTCCCTCTGCTCATCATATCATCTGTAGGGGTTTCCTCAGAGGGCATCTTGACATCCAATGACATGATGGCCTGACTATTGTTCAAATTTTATATTATAGAAGTAGGCACACAGCTGTTAGGATACAGCCCAAAGCAACATGCATTTTCTCTCATACTCATATAATAGGAGTAATATGTAGTTCAGTGTCTTTCTCTAGGACACTTTGACACGAGGAGCGGTTTAACCAGGGATCAAACCATCTAACCTAGAATTAACAAACTGACGTATCCATCCCGTCATTGTCTGTCAACACAGAAACAATTAGTGTTAATGGCTATGAGCACTTAACCTAAAGCTGCACTAATCCATGTTTTATGTTAACAATGGATCAAATTGTTTGTGTGATGTGAAAAAAGGGTCAAATCCTGCAGATAATTATCACCTGCAGCTTTTAGCAGCGTTTTAGCATCTTACAACTAATTGTTTCCATTGTATTACAAAGGTAACGACTAGCTGGTGGACATAATGGAGCATTTAGCAGCAAAAGAGCCTAATATGTTTGAGATAGTTAGAGACTAAAACAGAGTGAATATTGGATTTACATTCATCTGGTGGACAGAAACACAAGTCAAAATAACTATTAACATTGCTCCATAAATGCTGGATATGGAAATAAGAAATTGCCTTTATATCTTGTTCAGCTGCCCCAAAGCAGCCAGAAATATTGTTTCAATAAGTCGACTTACAACATCTGTACAGCTGTGTTGGTCTCATTTACTTTAGTCACCCTTTTTGGCACAAGAAGTTAACAATCTTATCTCCCCTTTACAAAGCTCTGATTGGCTCTACCCACCTGACACTTTAATTGAAATGAATCTGATGTTGTGCTGATTTTTTCACAGTTTCCTGTGATTGGAGAAACAATCAACCAATCAGAGCTTTGTAAGCAGCAATAGGATGATTTTTCCAACTCTGCTGGTAATAATAACAGTTTCTCAGAGATATATTAAGATTAGTCCTAGACCAAAGACAACATTCTGTGAAAATATCCATTGAAAGTAAGTCCATATATATCCAGTCCAGTCAACTAGATAAGAGAAGATAATCCTTTATTAGTCCCACAATGGGGAAGTTTACAGTGTTGCAGGAGCAAGTGGATAGAAAAATAGAAAGAGCATCAATAAAAAGAATAAAGAACAATAAATAATAAGTAAATGCACAAGAAATAAAAACAATAGTAGTAGAAAAAACCAAAAAAAAGTATAATTATGGAGGAATATTCGTGTTTCCCTGTCTGGGAAATCAGCCTATAATATGAGCGTCACGTCATATTTCTGTGCCAGAGCAAGAGAAATATAATTATAAAGAATATTGACATTTTTCCAGTCATTTATAAAAAAAAAAAAACTATTAACTGCTTCTCATAACTAAAACCACTGCTTGCATGTTGGCTGAAGATGAGGACGCATAAGGAGGCTGTCACTCATCACAAATTAGTTGGGGCAATATAAAACAAAAATAAGCCTTTTCTCCGTCTATAAATCAGCTAACATGAAAACCAATGTCAAGATGAATGTATGAAATGAAACAAAGTGGTAGTTTGAGCTGGAAAAGACAACTAAACCAGCTGTCAATCTGCACAAAAACCAGACTTTTATTAGAATCGTTGCAAATATGAGAGATATTGGTGGTAATTCAAAGGTCTGGACTCAGGCTAGTAGCTCTCTCCATCCCCCTAGACAGACACACACACACACACACACACACACACACACACACACACACACACACACACACAAGAAAAAACCCAGACAAAGAGAATCGTGCACTCACACTGACATGCACTCATGGACGCAAAACAACAAACAGAAAAAGAAAATAAATGGCTGCGGTGGCTTAAATCACGATGCCGGGAAAAAAAGGGACATGAACGTCACGCTCAGTTGAAAAAAATGATTAAAGTATGCATTTAAATATATATAACCCTAACCTCATGAGTGTATGAGCAAGACGAGGAGGAGAGGAAGAAGAAGAAGAAGAAGGAGAAGGATTGAGAAATCTGCCAGGGAGGCGAGCTGGGAGATCGGGCCGAGGTTGCGAATGGACTTCCAGCATGTGAAATTAGCTTCCCTGCTGTAAGTTACAGCCCCTCCGCTGAGGAGAATATAAATATTCCCGTGTACTGTGGCGCCCCTGGGTTAAAACCTTCACGAGTGCACAGAGCACAACAGGGATATACATTATGGCTTTTTGTCAGACCATAAAAAACATGTTTCTTGATGCTTTCGCTGTGATTATTAGACGAGCCAGAGAGGAGGTCGGTGGTGAGAACAGCGGGGGTTGAGGGTTTTTTTTTTACTCTTCAAAAAGATAGAAAAGAAGAAAAAAAAAAAGCCAATATGTTTTCGCTGAGATGTGATAATGGTACGTTTCAGCAGGAGTTAGCAGCGAAAAGGACTGCTTCACAGTCTATTCTGCACTTAATGTACATGTAATTAAATGAGACAAAGTTTTGGCAGCCGAGTATTTTCGCTGCCAATAGCCTGAGCTGAGAGGTCTGTGGAAACATCATAATTCAAAATATTGCTCATGACATACAGCCGCAAAGTCAGAATGACATATTTCTCCTTTTTTTTTTGAGCGTTATGGAAATACTCCTTACAGAACAGAGAAGCACAGAGATAGAAAAGCCTCGTCTCTGCAGCACGCTGTCATGTTGCTTTTCTGGTAACGGAGTGAAAAACAGCATGTTGTCGTGGAAACGCTGGATGTACATATATGTGTATATGTGGATGTTCCCGACTTGGAAAAATAAAGATAATAATAATAAAATAATAATATTAATGAGTTTGTTTGAAAGATACACAAAGTAAAAAAGGTCAGCTGTGAAGTTTGCAGTGATGTTGACAGAGGGGGCAAATATGGGGAGTGTGTGTGAATGCATTATGTGTGTGTGTGTGTGTGTGTGTGTGTGTGTGTGTGTGTGTGTGTGTGTGTGTGTGTGTGTGTGTGTGTGTGTGTGTGTGTGTTTGCGCACATGAAACCCACCAGGGATCAAAGAGCCTTTACATAAAGTTCATCAATCAATACGCTGGAACTCTTTTATAATATTATCACTTGAGGAACAAAGGCGACGTTTAACATTTTCAAAACCTCACATTTTATGCTGCGTTAACTGCGATAACGTATATTAAACAAATTACACTGCATCTCACATCATAGTTAGCTTTAAAGTTTAAAGATCCCCTCCAGACATGTTTTAAGATGTATATAAAATACTCGACTTTGAATCATAATTTCTGTCTGATGTGGTTTTTTACAGCAAAGAAAAAGTTCAGTAACCTCGTCTAAATCCCTAAAAAATGACATCAACTCATTAAAGAAAATCTCAAATCTATGAATATGCAAATAATTTTTCATTTCAAGTTTAACTACTGGGTGCAAGATGCCTCCTGCTTCACTTAACAGTTCATTCTCAGTGAATGTGAGCTGGAGGCTTCAAGTTACAGCACGTATATGTCTGTAAGATGAATACTGGATTATGATTGGCTCTGAAAAGGCTGTGATGTCATGACTCATGTTCAGTGTTAACCCTCCTGTTGTCCTCGAGTCAAGGAAGGAAGGGAGGAAGAAGGAAGGAAAGGAGGGAGGAAGGAAGGAAGGAAAGGAGGGAGGAAGAAAGGAAGGGAGGAAGAAGGAAGGAAAGGAGGGAGGGAGGAAGGAAGGAAGGAAGGAAGGAAGGAAGGAAGGAAGGAAGGAAGGAAGGAAGGAAGGAAGGAAGGAAGGAAGGAAGGAAGGAAGGAAGGAAGGAAGGGAGGAAAAAGGAAGGAAAGGAGGGAGGAAGGAAGGGAGGAAAGGAAAGAAGGAAGTAAGTAAGGTAGGAGGTACGGAGGAAAGAAGGAAGGAGCGAGGGAGGGAGAGAGGAAAGGAGGAAGGAAGGAAAGAAGGAAGGAAGGACAGAGGAAAGAAGGAAAGTAATGGGGAGGAAAGAAAAGAGAAGGAGGGAGGGAGGAAAGAAGTAGGGAGGGAGGAAGGAAGGAAGGGAAGAAAAGGGGATGGAGGAAAGAGAGGAAGGAAAGAAAGAGATAAGGAGGGAGGGGAGGAAGGAAGGACAGAAGGAAGGAAGGGAGGAAAGAGGGAACAGTCAAAACAGACGGAGTCAGTTTGACCCGGGAGGACGACACAAAGGTTAAAAACAAACTCTGCAAAGTGAATCAAACATCTGACTGCAGGAACAAAAAAAAAACACATTTTGAGCAAAAGGAGAACTTCACAAAACATAGATGACACTTTTTTTTTCTCTCCTTTTTTTTTTAGCTGAGGTAGAACATTTTGTAAAAGCTGGCGGAAACATATTTTTGCACCTTGATGTTGTGACACCCGCTTGTTTTTGTGTCCTGCTGCCCGATGCTGTTAGATATATACTTTCTGATCTGTTGTCTTCCTTTTGACAGGACGACACTGTTTCTCAGCTCCTTTAAAAATGCATGTGACTGATACAAGAACAATTCAATATGAGCATAATCTGAACTGCCACCACTATAATTAAGGTTTAGTTATATTAAACTGGAAACTAGATGTTTGTGTTTTTGTCAACAGTATAAGGTGAAAGTATAATTCACACAGTCACTACAGTGTCACATTAGCATTAGTATTAATAATTCATAGTATTAATGTTCAGGAATGTGAATAAATGCTGCAGCTTCAGAGCAGAGAAGGAAAATAAATGCATAAAAAATATGAGAAAACACAAATGTTAAGTGGGGAGCAGCAGTTCAATGCACTGTTGTAGCAGAGTTACTGATGCTGCATTAATTATATAACAATGCCTTTTGAATAAATTGCATTAATGTGGTTGGTAGAAACACTAATTCACTTTTATTGTACCATAATTTAATTTATTTACTTTACCCCTCTATAATCTTTGACTGTACAACTTCTACAGATAGATAGATAGATAGATAGATAGATAGATAGATAGATAGATAGATAGATAGATAGATAGATAGATAGATAGATAGATGGGTAGATAGATAGATAGATAGATAGATAGATAGATAGATAGATAGATAGATAGATAGATAGATAGATAGATAGATAGATAGATAGATAGATAGATAGATAGATAGATAGATGGGTAGATAGATAGATAGATTGATTGATTGATAGATAGATAGATAGATAGATAGATAGATAGATAGATAGATAGATAGATAGATAGATAGATAGATAGATAGATAGATAGATAGATAGATAGATAGATGGATAGATGGATGGATGGATAGATGGATGGATGGATGGATGGATGGATGGATAGATAGATAGATAGATAGATAGATAGATAGATTCTTCACAGCTACATGGGGGGGGGGGGGGGGGGGCGTTAGAAATACCCCAAAGTTGCACTAATAAAACAAATATATGTAATAAATAATAATTGAATACAAAAAGTGCCAGTAAAAGTGCACTGCAGTATCTAAAAAATATATAAAAGCACTCAGTCTAAAGTAAAAACTACAGACATTACTTCAGCACATTAAACATTTTACTAATTTAAATGGAATTATACCTTATTTTTGAGTCAAATTTGACCCCAGGACAACAGGAGGGTTAAAAGTTGTACAAAATATATCATATACCATATGTATACTGCTCCCTAAGCTACTGTCTGTATAT
>NC_084982.1:28051556-28112576 GCF_963691925.1 Scomber scombrus
GGGTCAATTTGGCCCTATAGAAGCTGTTATTCTTCTGTTTTTTAATACAACATATATATTTCCTATATTTTCTTGTTATATTCTAATAAAAAAGACTTAAATAATAATATAATTAAATATGGTGGCTGCCAATGTTGTTGTAAATGTAGTGTAGTATATATAACAGAGACAGCCGGGTTGCCACATGTCATTCTGGACTCAGCTCCTCTTCACAGACAAATGTTTTGATTTATAATAATATAATATAATATATTTATATAGACATCACAAAAAACCCGGCTGATTTATTTATCTCAAATAAATTGCTATTTGTTGTCAGCCTGCTTTGTTGCTTTGTTGCTGTAATGACTCCCACCTCTTATCCCCACAACAGCCAACAATGGTGCATATTTGTGAACAAAACAATATCTTAATCTGACTGTTTAGCATTGATTCACACATAGAAACCTAGAGGCCTCATAATATAACTGTGCTTCTTTCTTATACATTGCTTTATTCCCATATGGTGTGTAATTAACTGCACACACAGACCTGTGATGATGTACGGTAGTCTGAGGCCACCACCATCATACAATCACAACATTAAACATTAATTATTGAATATTATTGTTAATTAAGGTTTAACCCTCCTGTTGTCCTCGAGTCAAGGAAGGAAGGAAGGAAGGAAGGGAGGAAGAAAGGAAGGGAGGAAGAAGGAAGGAAAGGAGGGAGGAAGGAAGGAGGGAAGGAAGGAAGGGAGGAATAAGGAAGGAAAGGAGGGAGGAAGGAAAGGAGGAAGGAAGGAAAGAAGGAAGGGAGGACGAAGGAAAGAAGGAAGGGAGGAAGAGGGAAGAAGGAAGTAAAGGAGGGAGGGAGGAAGGAAGGAAGGTAAGCAGGGAGCAAGCAAGGAAGTAAGGAAAGGAGGGAGGAATGAAGGCGGGAAGGGAGGACGGAGGAAAGAAGGAATGAAGGAAGAAGGAAGGAAGGAAGGAAGGAAGGAAGGAAGGAAGGAAGGAAGGAAGGAAGGAAGGAAGGAAAGAAGGAAGGAAGGGAGGGAGGGAGGAAGGGAGGAAGAAGGAAGGAAAGGAGGGAGGAAGGAAGGAGGGAAGGAAGGAAAGGAAAGGAAAGGAAAGGAAAGGAAAGAAGGAAGGGAGGAAGGAAAGGAAGGAAGGATGGACGGAGGAAAGAAGGACAGAAGAAAGAAGGAAGGGAGGAAGGTAGGGTGGAGGAAAGAAAGAGAGAAGGAGGGAGGGAGGAAGGACAGAAGGAAGGATAGGAGGGAGGGAGGAAGGATGGAAGGAAGGAAGGATGGAGGAAAAAATGAAGGAAGGAGGGAGGGAGGAAAGAAGGAAGGAAGGAGGCAGGGAGGGAGAAAGGAAAAGTGGAAAGGAGGACGGAAGGAAGGGAGGAAGAAGGAAGGAAAGGAGGGAGGAAGGAAGGAGGGAAGGAAGGGAGGAAAGAAGGAAGGACAGACGGAACAGTCAAAACAGACGTGGTCAATTTGGCCTGGGAGGACGACACAAAGGTTAAGAGAGCCATGTTCCTAATATTGCTCAAGTGTAAGGGGAGGTTGCACTAAATACTTACACACTTTAGTCTATAGAAGCTGTTTTTCTTCTGTTTTTTAATAGTGCATATACATTTCCTGTATTTTTGTGGTTGTATTTTTATAAAGAGACTTAAATACATAATGATATATGTTCATTATAACATTGCATGGTGGCCCTTAGACTTTTGCACAGTACTCTACTTTCAATCAATATTTTCCGTGAACATCAAACACGACACTGACATACTATCCCATCTCAAACCTTTCCATTGACATTACAGTCTCCGTGTTTGATGATGACATCAAGCAGACAAGTCTGAGCTCGTGTAGCTTCAATAAATAAATAAGCTGGTGATTACATCAGCGGGTCGGCGGCTTCACAGTGAAACGATCCAATCAGCAAATAACACCGTAACACTTTACATGATGTAGTGTACATTTGATTTTGCTCTACTTTATTTTATGTGACTTTATTCCTCTGTGGGATGAAAGAGAAGGTGTGGATTTCATTTCATTTACACACATTGTGAACTTTAATATAAAATAAGGTGATAAAATGAGTTAAGAGGGAGACTGTGGTTATCCAGGAGCCATGTTACATATCAGACATCATCAACCGCTGCACAGCAAAAACTGGGAAAAACCTAATAGTCTGTAGCGCTTGTAATATATCATCATTGAAAGAGCTGAAATCTGTTTTAGTTTATTCGTTGGAAACTGTCTGATAACATAAAGGTTAGATAAGAGTCTTCTGCACATTTCACCTGAGCCAAAATATCTTCTGACTTACTGACTCTTAACCTTTGTGTCGTCCCTCCCGGGTCAAATTAATCCCGTCTGTTTTGACTGTTCTTCCTTTCCTCCCTTCCTTCCTTCCTTTGTTCCTTCTTTCCTCCCTCCCTCCTTTTCTCTTTCTTTCCTCCCCATTACCTTCCCATATTCCTCTGTCCTTCTTTCCTTCCTTCCTCCCTTCCTCTTTTCCTTTCTCCCTCCCTCCCTCCTTCCTTCTTTCCTCCCTCCCTCCTACCTTTCTTCCTTCCTTCTTTCTTTCCTTTTCTTTCCTCCCTTCCTTCCTCCCTCCTCTCCTTCCTTCTTTCCTTCCCTATTTCCTTCCTCCCTATTTTCCTTCCTTCTTCCTCCCTTCCATCTTTCTTTCTTCCTCCCTTCCTTCCTTCTTCCTCCCTTCCTCCCTCCCTCCTTTCCTTCATTCTTCCTGACTTCCATCCTTCCTTCTTCCTCTTTTCCTTCCTTCTTCCTCCCTCCCTCCTTTCCTTCCTTCTTCCAACCTTCCTTCCTCCCTTCCTTCCTCCTTTCCTTCCTTCTTCCTCTTTTCCTTCCTTCTTCCTCTTTTCCTTCCTTCTTCCTTCCTCCCTCCCTCCTTTCCATCCTTCTTCCTCCCTTTCTCCTTCATTTCCCTCCCTTCCTCCCTCCCATCCTTCCTTCTTCCTCCCTTCCTCCCTTCCTTCCTTGACTCGAGGACAACATGAGGGTTAAAGGAGGGGGAATATCGAGGCAGAAGTTTGCAGACGTCACTTCAGATTAAAGCGTTTTGGATATTCACACACGAGTGAACACGTTTCTAGACGACGTGCGTGCCGTGTCAGAGAGCGTGCACTGCCTGTCGTTAACGTGGAGCTACACAGCGTCACGTGGTTCAGAGGGAGACTCAAATGTGCTGTGACAAGAGGTACAACACAGGCGTTTCTCTGCTCCCAGCCTGCAGTGTAACACACACACACACACACACACACACACACACACACACACACACACACACACACACACACACCCGTCTGCCAAAGGGTTGCCGTGACCTCATCATGAACACATTATGAAGATCAAGTGTCGACGCTGAGTAAATGCCACAGTGTAGCAGGGGAGTTTATAAAGATCAGACTTTTCCATCAGCTGCCACAGAAATCCATCTTCCAGACCCGCAGATCAAAATGCTACACGCACGTATTTCTTTACTTTTTTTAACATCTTCACAGTGACGAATGGAGGCTTTTGTGCAAATATCAGGACATTTAAAGAGGAGACGTATTTAAAAGTCTTTTTTTTTTTTTTTTCTGTCCTGCGATTGCAATGACACATACTGAATAAAATCAGTTTTATAGATGTAGTAAACCCCTCCCATCTGGTGCTGCTAGCTCCCTCTGCTCATCATATCATCTGTAGGGGTTTCCTCAGAGGGCATCTTGACATCCAATGACATGATGGCCTGACTATTGTTCGACTTTTATATTATAGAAGTAGGCACACAGCTGTTAGGATACAGTCCAAAGCTCTCATACTCATATAATAGGAGTAATATGTAGTTCAGTGTCTTTCTCTAGGACACTTTGACATGAGGAGCGGTTTAACCAGGGATCAAACCATCTAACCTAGAATTAACAAACTGACGTATCCATCCCGTCATTGTCTGTCAACACAGAAACAATTAGTGTTAATGGCTATGAGCACTTAACCTAAAGCTGCACTAATCCATGTTTTATGTTAACAATGGATCAAATTGTTTGTGTGATGTGAAAAAAAGGGTCAAATCCTGCAGATAATTATCACCTGCAGCTTTTAGCAGCGTTTTAGCATCTTACAACTAATTGTTTCCATTGTATTACAAAGGTAACGACTAGCTGGTGGACATAATGGAGCATTTAGCAGCCAAAGAGCCTAATGTTTTTGAGATAGTTAGAGACTAAAACAGAGCTAAAACAGAGTGAATATTGGATTTACATTCATCTGGTGGACAGAAACACAAGTCAAAATAACTATTAACATTGCTCCATAACTGCTGGATGTGGAAATAAGCAATTGTATTTATATCTTGTTCAGCTGCCCCAAAGCAGCCAGAAATATTGTTTGCATAAGTCGACTTACAACATCTGTACAGCTGTGTTGGTCTCATTTACTTTAGTCACCCTTTTTGGCACAGGAAGTTATCAATCTTAACTCCCCTTTACAAAGCTCTGATTGGCTCTAACCACCTGACACTTTAACTGAAATTAATCCGATGTTGTGCTGATTCTTGGCTGTTTCCAGTGATTGGAGAAACAATCAACCAATCAGAGCTTTGTAAGCAGCAACAGGATGATTTTTCCTACTCTGCTGGTAATAATAACAGTTTCTCAGAGAGATATTAAGATTAGTCCGAGACCAAAGACAAGATTCTGTTAAAATATCCATTGAAAGTAAGTCTAGTCTTCAGCTAGATAAGAGAAGATAATCCTTTATTAGTCCCACAATGGGGAAATTTACAGTGTTACAGCAGCAAGTGGATAGAAAAATAGAAAGAGCATCAATAAAAAGAATAAAGAACAATAAATAATGAGAAATAAAAACAAAAGTAGTAGAAAATATAGTAAAAAAACAAAATTATGGAGGAATATTCGTGTTTCCATGTCTGGGAAATCAGCCTATAGTATGAACGTCACGTCATATTGCTGTGCCAGAGCAAGAGAAATATAATTATAAAGAATATTGACATTTTTCCAGTCATTTATAAAAAAAAAAACTATTAACTGCTCCTCATAACTAAAACCACTGCTTGCATGTTGGCTGAAGATGAGGACGCATAAGGAGGCTGTCACTCATCACAAATTAGTTGGGGCAATATAAAACAAAAATAAGCCTTTTTTCCGTCTATAAATCAGCTAACATGAAAACCAATGTCAAGATGAATGTATGAAATGAAACAAAGTGGTAGTTTGAGCTGGAAAAAACAACTAAACCAGCTGTCAATCTGCACAAAAACCAGACTTTTATTAGAATCGTTGCAAATATGAGAGATATTGGTGGTAATTCAAAGGTCTGGACTCAGGCTAGTAGCTCTCTCCATCCCCCAAGACACACACACACACACACACACACACACAAGAAAAAACCCAGACAAAGAGAATCGTGCACTCACACTGACATGCACTCATGGACGCAAAACAACAAACAGAAAAAGAAAATAAATGGCTGCGGTGGCTTAAATCACGATGCCGGGAAAAAAAAGGGACATGAACGTCACGCTCAGTTGAAAAAAATGATTAAAGTATGCATTTAAATATATATAACCCTAACCTCATGAGTGTATGAGCAAGACGAGGAGGAGAGGAGGAAGAAGAAGAAGAAGGAGAAGGAATGAGAAATCTGCCAGGGAGGCGAGCTGGGAGATCGGGCCGAGGTTGGGAATGGACTTCCAGCATGTGAAATTAGCTTCCCTGCTGTAAGTTACAGCCCCTCCGCTGAGGAGAATATAAATATTCCCGTGTACTGTGGCGCCCCTGGGTTAAAACCTTCACGAGTGCACAGAGCACAACAGGGATATACATTATGGCTTTTTGTCAGACCATAAAAAACATGTTTCTTGATGCTTTCGCTGTGATTATTAGACGAGCCAGAGAGGAGGTCGGTGGTGAGAACAGCGGGGGTTGAGGGTTTTTTTTTTACTCTTCAAAAAGATAGAAAAGAAGAAAAAAAAAAAGCCAATATGTTTTCGCTGAGATGTGATAATGGTACGTTTCAGCAGAAGTTAGCAGCGAAAAGGACTGCTTCACAGTCTATTCTGCACTTAATGTACATGTAATTAAATGAGACAAAGTTTTGGCAGCCGAGTATTTTCGCTGCCAATAGCCTGAGCTGAGAGGTCTGTGGAAACATCATAATTCAAAATATTGCTCATGACATACAGCCGCAAAGTCAGAATGACATATTTCTCCTTTTTTTTTTTTTTTTTTTGAGCGTTATGGAAATACTCCTTACAGAACAGAGAAGCACAGAGATAGAAAAGCCTCGTCTCTGCAGCACGCTGTCATGTTGCTTTTCTGGTAACAGAGTGAAAAACAGCATGTTGTCGTGGAAACGCTGGATGTACAAGTGTATATGTGGATGTTCACGACTTGGAAAAATAAAGATAATAATAATAAAATAATAATATTAATGAGTTTGTTTGAAAGATACACAAAGTAAAAAAGGTCAGCTGTGAAGTTTGCAGTGATGTTGACAGAGGGGGCAAATATGGGGAATGTGTGTGAATGCATTATGTGTGTGTGTGTGTGTGTGTGTGTGTGTGTGTGTGTGTGTGTGTGTGTGTGTGTGCGTGTGTGTGTGTGTGTGTGTTTGCGCACATGAAACTCACCAGGGATCAAAGAGCCTTTACATAAAGTTCATCAATCAATATGCTGGAACTCTTTTATAATATTATCACTTGAGGAACAAAGACGACGTTTAACATTTTCGAAACCTCACATTTTATGCTGCGTTAACTGCGATAACATACATTAAACAAATTACACTGCATCTCACATCATAGTTAGCTTTAAAGTTTAAAGATCCCCTCCAGACATGTTTTAAGATGTATATAAAATACTCGACTTTGAATCATAATTTCTGTCTGATGTGGTTTTTTACAGCAAAGAAAAAGTTCAGTAACCTCGTCTAAATCCCTAAAAAATGACATCTACTCATTAAAAAAAATCTCAAATCTATGAATATGCAAATTATTTTTCATTTCAAGTTTAACTACTGGGTGCAAAATGCCTCCTGCTTCACTTAACAGTTCATTCTCAGTGAATGTGAGCTGGAGGCTTCAAGTTACAGCATGTATATGTCTGTAAGATGAATACTGGACTATGATTGGCTCCGAAAAGGCTGTGATGTCATGACTCATGTTCAGTGTTAACCCTCCTGTTGTCCTCGAGTCAAGGAAGGAAGGGAGGAAGAAGGAAGGAAAGGAGGGAGGAAGGAAGGAAGGAAAGTAGGGAGGAAGGAAGGAAGGGAGGAAGAAGGAAGGACAGGAGGGAGGAAGGAAGGAAGGAAGGAAGGAAGGAAGGAAGGAAGGAAGGAAGGAAGGAAGGAAGGGAGGAAGGAAGGAAGGAAAATAGGGAGGAAGGAAGGAAAGAAAGGAAGGAAGGAAGGAAGGAAGGAAGGAAGGAAGTAAAGGAGGGAGGGAGGAAGGAAGGAAGGAAGGAAGGGAGGAAGGAAGGAAGGGAGGAAGGAAGGAAGGAAGGAAGGGAGGAAGGGAGGAAGAAGGAAGGAAAGGAGGGAGGGAGGAAGGAAGGGAGGGAGGAAAGGAAAGAAAGAAGTATGTAAGGTAGGAGGTACGGAGGAAAGAAGGAAGGAGCGAGGGAGGGAGAGAGGAAAAGAGGAAGGAAGGAAGGAAGGAAGGAAGGAAGGAAGGAAGGAAGGAAGGAAGGAAGGAAGGAAGGAAGGAAGGAAGGAAGGAAAGAAGGACAGAGGAAAGAAGGAAAGTAATGGGGAGGAAAGAAAAGAGAAGGAGGGAGGGAGGAAAGAAGTAGGGAGGGAGGAAGGAAGGGAAGAAAAGGGGATGGAGGAAAGAGAGGAAGGAAAGAAAGAGATAAGGAGGGAGGGAGGAAGGAAGGACAGAAGGAAGGAAAGAAGGAAGGGGGGAAAGAGGGAACAGTCAAAACAGACGGGGTCAGTTTGACCCGGGAGGACGACACAAAGGTTAAAAACAAACTCTGCACAGTGAATCAAACATCTGACTGCAGGAACAAAACAAAAAAAAACACATTTTTGAGCAAAAGGAGAACTTCACAAAACATAGATGACACTTTTTTTTTCTCTCCTTTTTTTTTTTTTAGCTGAGGTAGAACATTTTGTAAAAGCTGGTGGAAACATATTTTTGCACCTTGATGTTGTGACACCCGCTTGTTTTTGTGTCCTGCAGCCCGATGCTGTTAGATATATACTCTCTGATCTGTTGTCTACCTTTTGACAGGACGACACTGTTTCTCAGCGCCTTTAAAAATGCATGTGACTGATACAAAAGCCATTCAATTTGAGCATAATCTGAACTGCCACCACTATAATTAAGGTTTAGTTATATTAAAGTGGAAACTAGATGTTTGTGTTTTTGTCAACAGTATAAGGTGAAAGTATAATTCACACAGTCACTACAGTGTCACATTAGCATTAGTATTAATAGTTCATAGTACTAATGTTCAGGAATGTGAATAAATGCTGCAGCTTCAGAGCAGAGAAGGAAAATAAATGCATAAAAATATGAGAAAACACAAATGTTAAGTGGGGAGCAGCAGTTCAATGCACTGTTGTAGCAGAGTTACTGATGCTGCATTAATTATATAACAATGCCTTTTGAATAAATTGCATTAATGTGGTTGGTAAAAAAACACTAATTCACTTTTATTGTACCATAATTTGATTTATTTACTTTACCCCTCTATAATCTTCTCTTTGACTGTACAACTTTTGTCCTCACGGGTCAAATTTGACACCCAACTCTGTGTTAGACCTACTTCACTCTAACCAATAGATAGATAGATAGATAGATAGATAGATAGATAGATAGATAGATAGATAGATATATAGATAGATAGATAGATAGATAGATGGATAGATGGATAGATAGATAGATAGATAGATAGATAGATAGATAGATAGATAGATAGATAGATAGATAGATAGATAGATAGATAGATAGATAGATAGATAGATAGATAGATAGATAGATAGATAGATAGATAGATAGATAGATAGATAGATAGATAGATGGATAGATAGATAGATAGATAGATAGATAGATAGATGGATAGATAGATAGATAGATAGATAGATAGATAGATAGATAGATAGATAGATAGATAGATGGATAGATAGATAGATAGATAGATAGATAGATTCTTCACAGCTACATCCACACTTAAGCCACACGTAACATCATATAGAAACACTTCTCTGATTATCCAAGGGGGGGGGGGGGGAGGTTAGAAATACCCCAAAGTTGCACTAATAAAACAAATATATGTAATAAATAATAATTGAATACAAAAAGTGCCAGTAAAAGTGCATTGCAGTATCTAAAACATATATAAAAGCACTCAGTCTAAAGTAAAAACTACAGACATTACTTCAGCACATTAAACATTTTATTCATTTAAATGAAATTATACCTTATTTTTGAGTCAAATTTGACCCCAGGACAACTGGAGGGTTAAAAGTTGTACAAAATATATCATATACCATATTTATACTGCTCCCCAGCTACTATCTGTCTATCTAATGAAGGCAAAATGTCCTAAAACAGGATTAAAACATAACTAATGTTGCCATCAGATGCTATTTCTCTTCACTTTGAGCCACCAGTGTCTCAAAGTTGTATCTGGTTTAAAAAGACACAAACTTTTAAAAGACACACTGGGACTTTTTAAAGAACATACTAAGCAAGACCTCAGTGCAAAATTCCCATGAGCAATGGCTTAAAATTTACAGGGCCATACCTCAAGATGCAGGTCGGACAGCACCTGTAGCATGAACATACATTTACTGGCTTCACAGAGTCAGAGCAACACACATGGGACCCAAAAACAGTTCCTCAAAACAAGTTCCCAACACGAGGTCAGAGCAGGAAAAAGAGGGTACAACAGCTTTTCTCCAGATGAACTATTATCAGGTATTTATGGTGTCAGCGAGGACCTCACAGCTCAGACAGGCGGTGACAAATCACTCACACAATAACCCCCCCTCCCCTCCCCTCCTCTGTTCTTCCGCTGGCCTAAACGAGGGAGCCATTAGAGGGGAAACAAAGCGCTTAACCTCAAGGAAAACACACAAACAGACACACAGGCCTGCTCTGTGAGAAGCACACATACAGCTGCTGTGTGTGTGTGTTAGTGTGTAAGGGTGGCCTCACATAAACACCTCTGCAAATCATCCATTTTTTAAAGTTTTTTTCTTAAATGTCAAGTTCATGATTTTTCAAGTGTGTCTTAAAACAACAGTGAGGAGCCCATATGTACATTGAAAGCTGTTTTTCTTGCTGTAATCATTCCTCTTGTTCTCAATGACCATTAGAGGATCCCTTCATACAGTAATGTTCTTACAATGGAAGTGATGGAGGACTAAATCCACCTAAGTCCTCCTTCTGTGTAAAATATATATTTAAAAGTTGATGTGAAGCTAATATGAAGCTTCAGTTTTGTCCAAATGAGTCAAATCTTCATCTTCTATGTTTCAACGTTACAGTGTTTTTAGTACCAAAGTCTTTGTGTTACTATACTTCCACCACAGCTCAACAGGGAAACACTAATGGAGCTTTTCCACTATACAGTTCTAGCACGACTCGGCTCAACTCGACTCGGTTTGGTATCAGGAACGACCTTTTTCCATTACTATAGTTCCTCCTCAACGTGGGTGGGGTCGTCATAGCAACGCTGCACCAAACTGTTTTTATACGCGACACAAAACACATAAACAATGGAGGACATGGAGGTGATGGTGTACTTGCTGCTGTATGAGGCTTTCTGTCTCACACACAAAGCAAGAGAATTGAGCCGAATCACTGTAACGTTGTTGTTGGTATTTAAAAATGCCGGGTTTGATTCTTGTGTGGGACGTCGGCCCGCCGAGGGGTCCAATCCGGCCCAGTTTCCTTCCTGTCTTCTTTTCCTTCCTTCCTTCCCTCTGTCCTTCCTTCCTTCCTTCCTTCCCTCTGTCCTTCCTGTCTTCTTTTCCTTCCCTCTGTCCTTCCTGTCTTCTTTTCCATCCTTCCTTCCTTCCTTCCTTCCTTCCTTCCTTCCTTCCTTCCTTCCTTCCTTCCTTCCTTCCTTCCTGCTGCTGTATGAGGCTTTCTGTCTCACACAAAGCAAGAGAAGGGAAACAAATCGCTGTAACGCTGTTGTTGGTGTTGTTGGGACGGCTCATGACTCTTCCAGCGACTCTCTAACCAATCAGGGGCCGGCAGTCTTTTGACGTCACATTTTAGTATCGGATCGGCTCGCTTGGAACCTCGGCAGAGCAGATACTAAAAAAGGTACTATCCCTGATGGAAACGCAAAAAAAAAACTGAGTAGAGTCGAGTCAAGCCGAGTAGTGCTAGAACTGTATAGTGGAAAAGTGCCATAAGAGGGAATTTAATGCTAAAAAGACAGTAAATGTGTCAGATATCACTTGATATGACTAACTCAGACTGATGAAGCTGATCCGAAGCTTCACATCTACTTTTAAATGACTGTGTGGACACATTGTGAATGTTGTCCTCCATCACTTTACATTGAAAGCACATTTTAAAGGAGCTCTTTTAATAGTCAGTATGAACAGGAGGGATGATTACAGAGAGGAAAAAACCTCTTTCACTGATCACACAGACACCTGACTGCTGGTTTAAGACAGACCTGAAGGATCTATCCTTTTAAAGCTGCAGCATGGAAGATTTTTATGTCTTATCTTGCAAACCAGAGCTGCCATGAAATAGAATATGTTACATTTTGCCTCTCCAATGCATCACTTGGTGTAAAGCATAACAGATCAGCCAGGGTTGCTATACATGAACATGTTGTCTGCAGTTACACAGCTGTCAAAATCTTGTTTTTCCAATAATGTTTCCTGTATTTTTATTCAGCACATGTTTCCCTCTCATAGGATCATAATGTTAATGTACTCGATATAAATGTATCTGTCATGGAAGTTAAGACACTTCTCATCAAGGTTGCTGTCTCACTTTATTCATTAGCTGCTCGTCTTCAGCGACTTCACCTGTCAGTCTTCTTCTAAGTGTTAATTGCGGTGGTATTTCTGTACTGCATCAGCTGTCACTCAAACTGTGGGGGTCATACTGTAACACCTGTTTATTTCACTTATCTGTTGTCAGTTGCAGTTTATATTTAAGGTTGCATTCACTGCTATTGCAACACTGTGCTGTGAATGGTGACTAACAGCAAATGTGACAGTTTTAATCAACATAAAGAGGGAATATTTACATTAAACGTATCTTTAAACATGCAACAATCTGCATATATAACACATATGGACACCTGACTATTGTTTTTTTAGACTTGAGAAATTATAAACTATCATTTTAATGTTTGTATGGTTTGTTTTTAAGCAGGGCAAGCACTTGGTTGAGGTTAGTTATTCTCTATAAAGTAATAAAAAAAAGACAATACAGTTGAATAAGAAGAAGGCAGGCTGTGATTTTTTCAATATTTTACCAAAACTATGATCTTTCTTTCTCTTTCTAACCTAACAGACACTCCAGAGATTTAGAGCTGGAGGACTTGCAAAACAATAAAAAAGGAAAGATATAAGACATACTTTAAAAAAAAGAAAATTGAAGTAGCGAAGATTGATATTCTGACTTCATAGTTTGGGCTAAGACCCTCCCCCCCCCAAAAAAAAAGCTGCATTTTACATTCCTCATCCTGCAACTTGCATGGTATCTTCTCTTAAACTTTCTCCTGTCTGGTAAATCTCTACATAGTTCATAGTTCAACCTCAGAGTTTGAGATATAGGTGTGTTATAAATGTGTAATCTCCCAGCGCTTGTACAGATAACCTCTGATATCATCAACATTATTTCAACAAAATTCACAAAGCTCCTCCAGAGGCACAGATGATGTTATACAACCATTTCCACAGGCTGAGAAAAGGAAAAAGGAACTCGATGTGTAAAATCTATTTAATGCCCTTTTAACTATGTGGTTTTTGCAGGATGTCTTTGTTGTAGAAGTCTTATGTTTGATAAATCCATATGATGTCTCTGTGGGATAAAGATGCCTTCCTGGATGAAAGTTCCTTCAAAACTTATATGCCAAAAATAATGAACAAGTAATATATGAGCATGCATGACATGTGATGTTGCATGCATGTTTTGATGCAAAGACATTAAATGTTGCAATTGATGTTTTAAACCAAATGCAATTAATTTAGTTTAACCCTTTACATACTGTTCATATTCTGACTCATAATTAGTCTCTACACCAATTTACATTCATAAATTCATCATCAGTCATTAATAAATGTTTGATTGATCCTTTTGTTTGATTAAAAGACATTTAAAATTACTATTTATTGTCCAGGTGAACACTTTATAGAATATGATGAGTATAATAAAATGTTTAAATGCTGATTTTTGAATTTGTTTAACTCATGAAATCCAAAATATACAAAATATTTTTACAATTATTTGCGGAAATGTTTATAACTATGGAAATGAGATAACAAGTAACATCAAAGTAAATACAAAGTAAATAAAAATAATAATTAACATCTTATTTTCCACTCCAGCCTGTTTAAGGATGAATAAACACAGGTTAATCTTGTACATTTTCATCTATAAAATATTTATCAGCTGCATAAAAATATTAAAAAATGATGCATTTTATTTCCATTTTTGCATACTGTGGTCCACTAATGTAAAAAGGCTAAATTAATGTATATTGGGTGTTTTTACAGCTCTCAAATGTAAAACAGTGAACAGTATGTAAGGGTTAAAGTAAAACATTATATACAGTAAAAGGATGTGAGGATTTATAAGAAACCTACAAAACAAATCTGTATTTCTATGTGAAACATTAAAAGGAAATTGTTTCAAGAGTAACAGTCAGACATGGTTTTATTTTTAGGTGCAGGCGAGGAAGTAGCTCATCCAGCTTTGGTGATGATATGAAGCAGAGATGTCAGGTGCAAAGGTTTGTTTTCTTTTCTTCTTTCTTCTTCTTCTTCTTTCTTCTCTGTAAAACTTGCAGCACCTGTTTTGATAATTAACAGAGCTTTCCACCACAGAGCAACATGATCGGCTTCTGCTTCTTATTTTCTTCTTCTGTTTATCACTTTAAAAACACACCCAAAGTGTAATATATCATTTGTGTGAATATTCTGAGGACAAATATAAATGTGATGTGAACAGGTCGACTCAGCAGCATGTTTTAACAGTGACAGTATGAAGGCGTACTTGTCCACGACCACATCATAAATTACTTATAATTGAATGAGTTGTTAACGTGGTCTGTTTTTTTGCTGTGCACACACACACACACACACACACACATGCACTCACTCCCCTTTTACACACCACACACAGTCCAGCCTGCAGGGATCCCGCCTTCCTTCCTCCCATCCAGCCTGGCCCACCCTGCGCCTGACTCCGGACAAGACACACCTGCTTCCACTCAGGCGCAGTCCCTTTGAAGTGAACATGTGGAGGTCTCTTTCTACACTGCCTAGGGCTGGTCTGCCCTAATTTCCCACTGTATACACAGATTATCTGTGCCTGGGTAATGCAAACAGAGGGATCATCTAAATGTATGTGAACGCCCCTAATGGCCTTTGCCAATTGGTCCTGGAAAGGGCCTTTTGGATCTGGGACGGCTGCAGTTAAGATTTGCACTGTAGCTATACGTCAAGGGGATTACTCAGGTCTGCAGGGGTTGTTCCACGACTCAGGAGTTATTGGTATGGGAGTCATACCGACTTATGATGTGTATATTTTATCCCTTTTTGCTGGATTTGGAATGAGCTGCCTCCTCTTATTCGTAAACATGAAACTATTCCAACTTCTTGAAAGGTTCGGGTATTTCTTGCAATCAGTAAAGATTTCCTTTAAATGAATATCTCTATCCTGCTTGGCACTGCCGTTGACTGCTTGTAGATTAACTCGAAGCAGCAGTATTACTACAAATATTGGCCTTGTAAGCTATTCAATATGTGAAATAGCAGTTTTAAAGTAAAAACTCCCAACCTGAAACCATTGATTTGGCAGGTTTTGATAAAGCTTTTGCATACATTTCAATCCGTTGAATGATTATTCCAAAAACTCACACACTTGGATCCAATTCATCTGCATTTAACCAAAAACCCCTGGATGTCACTCCAAATGAAAGACAACCACAACACAGTGTGGGATGTAGCTAATGAGTTTAAAACTACGACAGCATCTGTTACGAGCCGCCATGAGTCAGACTGACAGCTACGGCCAGAAAATACACAGTCATTGAAAACAAGCTGCTTCCCACAGATGTTGCTGACAGATGACAGTTGCTGGGCATCGTCAAACCCGTCAAGAAGAAAGGAGAGCTCCCGCTTTGCTCCTGATAGAGCACACAAAGGCTTCAGGCACCGGGCCCGAGAATTAAGCTGAAGCCCTGGAAAGCCGGAGAAAACCACCTGGAGGACGACACAGCCAAAGAAATTCCTTTTCAACACAATAACTTCAGCCCACTTTAATGCAGCTCTCTGTTAATGAAGATTCGGTGCATGCGTCTGGTGCTTCTGAATTGCTCATTGACAGTCTGCCTCACACACTAAACCCATTTACACAAATCATCATTTTCAGGGATGTTCCTCCCCCCCCCCCCCCCCCCCCCACCCCCAGCTTCCCATGATACGTGTTCATCTGTTGTTCACGTTCCACAGATGACAGATCGGGAATCATCCGGATGTGCAGCTGCAGCTACATCAGAAGCTCATCTGTAATGGGAAAATGTATGATTTACATCAGGCGATGGCATAAAAGACGACGCTCGTGTCTACGACGGACTGCAGATGATGTCAATCGCCGCAGACTCTCGACAAATTGCCGTCTTTGATTTTATTGGTGTTTGACCCTGAAACTTATGTGGTATCCCTTCACAATATAAGAGGGCACAGATTATGAGCCAATGTGTTTTCAATAGAGCTCAGATCCGTCCCGTGCTAGCTTGGTTTACGAGCGTTTTGAAGTGGTTATTCGGGGAGTGCCTTAAGTGAGAGGGACAGGGATCGCCTTTCCAAAAGCCCTCTTTAGGGCAGACGGGGCATCCTTAAAATCATTTACAATATATCCTATGCTGCATTGTAATGGGGGCTAAGCCAGACTGGCAGCCATAGCTTAAAACCTTCCATACTGTGTAATTGTCTCCAACTGGAAACATCTTGCTTTCCATCATAAGATATGATATACTGTACTGTAAAACAGTGCTGTGACGAACTGCAAACCAGTATTGTGATATCTGCGCTGACAAAGGTTACCAAAATAGACACAGACCATAAAAGAAATCTCGTAAAAAATGTCCGGCTTCAATTTCAATCGAAGCCCCATGAAAACAAACTTTATGAGTAAGTTATAAGTTTTTGTTTTAATGATTGATGAAGGCAACATTTCTGAATTAAAAAGGGCTGCGGTGTCAGCTGTCCCCAGGGGGCTGTCGTGATGAATAAAGCACACAAAATGTACAAAAAAAACATCAAAAAGATTGTGTTCGTCTTTGTTCAATGTCCTCGATCTTCCTCAAAGGCGAAGATACCAATGCACGGAATCCTTATAGTCTATTGTTTTGGTTGTTCTGCGACCTATGTCACCATTTAACCAACAAATCGATAAGAGTTTCAGTGAGAGAACATGCTGACCTGCTGTTAGCTCAGTAGGGATAAATCGAGGTAAAGACCCTGGGCCATTCCCGCTGTTAGTCCTGTGCAAACACAAGCATGAGCATCTTCATACACGTGGACACTGAGGCATGCACACCTGGGAAGCTGAGGTAGTTTTTAGCTTCTGATAGTGATGCATGTCAGTATTATTGTTACATTTTAGTCATTTTAACACAGTCACAGTCAACAAAAATCCCTATTAGTGAAATGCATCTTAAGTTTTTTTTGTCTTCTAAGCGTTCGGAGGCCGGTTAGCTTATGAGGCTGCAGATATCAGATTGTAATACAACACACTGACTCAGTAAATCTATTCCACTCTGGCTTTTTTGAACATAGCAAGCCACTGTTTTCTAGAAATTAACTTTTTTGTGCTTCAGGTTTCGGGTGACTTTCCTCTAGTAATAAAACCAAGACCTGCCAGTGCGTAGTCATGACAATATAAAAAAGTTTAATAATGCTTGCAGCAGCATCAGATATTTTGATGAAAAACAAAAGAAACACAGTGTCTCTCACTATCGACATTTCTTGAACTTGACAAAAATCGTAATTAACATATTCTTGTTATGTTGAGAGGAAATGTCATTCAGCCGGCATTGCTGTTGCAAATGTAATCATATATAAACACTGTTACCTAGCTACTGATGTTATTGGTGATAGCGCTCGCTGACAGGATTTGTTTAATTGCTCATGAGGAATATTATATTATTTATTTTACATAATCTCACTTTAAATTAACTTATTATGACACAATCTATGTAGGCAGGTCATTAAATAAGACAGAACTAAAAAAAAAAACAATCTTTAATTATCAATTTGCTTTTGTCCATTTTGGTGATGGAAGAAGCTTCATCTTAGTTTTCTAAACATAATTAAAACTTCTGCATATGTGCATATATAAAACATATGCAGTCACACATGCATAGTAGACTGACATAATGACTTGAACAGCTGCCAAACTTTGTGTCAAAATTAATTAGGATATGATTCAGTTAGACTATAATGGTACAGGGTGTTTGCAACAACATCTCTTCTGCACAAATCCTATGCAAAACACTGACATGCTTCTGGGACTATGTGCAGAAAGAAAGAAAGATTACCAATATTATATTCCAAGTATACAAACTAATCAGATTATAATGTTGTGTACAATTTTAGGGAGCTACTTAGTAAACTACAGTAACAATACAGTGTGATGTTGATTTTTTTTTAGCACCAATCCACCGCTGACTGCTTGCCTTTATGATGGATAACAGCCTCACACACACACACACACACACAACTCAGCCCATCAGCATACACATGGGTATGCCATTTCCCTAATCCAACTTATATCAAAAGGCACAATTTTATTATCCGCACTCTCCCAGCCCTCCCTCCCCCTCTTTCTTTTCTCCCAGGCTATGATGAGGTATGGAGAAACAGAAAGGATTAGGTTACCAGGAAATTGAAAAGGTGCAAGAGCAGCCAGAGATGTGAGATTACTCTGCTCTATAACACATAGCCTGATGAGGATAACACGTGTGTGTTTAACGCAGTGCGTGAGAGGGTCCTGCCTACAGGGTATAGTCGGATGGAAGGTGGTGATAGACTGAACGATACCTGCAGATAAATGAGAATGCAGGAGGAGAGAGGAGGGGGGGAGATTGT
This sequence comes from Scomber scombrus, assembly GCF_963691925.1. NCBI lineage: Eukaryota > Metazoa > Chordata > Actinopteri > Scombriformes > Scombridae > Scomber > Scomber scombrus. Next base: position 28,069,879 of record NC_084982.1, read on the forward strand.
GTTTCGGGGGGTCTGTGTTGTGGTTTGTGTCCTCAGCGATGTCAGCATGTATATCAGCATGTGTTCCTGTGGTTATGTCTGTTTAAATCTGATTGTAATGAAGGATGCAGGAAGAAAGAAGTCTGTCAGAGGTTATTCACAGTATATATATATTCAATGTAAAAAGTTCAGCTTTAGTACAGTTAACACCAGCGTGCAGAAGTTTTAAACACACACAGAGGATTCTCATTTTGGTCCTCAAGGAAATTATGGTAACCCCTTGTAAACCTAACCCTTAGCCCAGGCCGACGCTCTAACTGCACGGAGGTTTGTTTCTTCAGGGAAATTTAGTACGGGGGGGGGGGGGGGGGGGGGGGGGGGGGGGGCGGGACTGCAGAGTGGAAAATAAATTAATATAGACCCTTGAGAGTATGTGTGCATTCAGATGATATGTTTGTGTGTGATTATGTTTGTAACAGGGGGCACATTTGTATGAATAAATCAGTAATGGTGTACCCCCATGTAGGTGTGTGTCTATTGTGTGTGTGTGTGTGTGTGTGTGTGTGTGTGTGTGTGTGTGTGTGTGTGTGTGTGTGTGTGTGTGTGTGTGTTTGGGTGCTCAGGAAGACAACAGCAGGAGGTCTCTTCAGAGGGGTTCCTGCTGTGAGTCAACCTCGGGGTTTCCTCCCAAATGTAATTACCGCTATTTAATTATTGACTAATTACACTTTATGGTGGATGGAACTGCTTCTAATGATTTTTCTTTTATCTCTAGGTATAGAGAGAGAGAGAGAGAGAGAGAGAGAGAAAGAAATGTATATGCGGAGATGCAGGAAAATAACAATACCGCCTCTTATTGTCCAAGAAGAAGCTTTCGAGACAATAACTAGAACATAATGCGTATTGAAATAGTCATTAACTCAGATTTCCCTTTTGTCATTATCCTTGTCATAATGGTATTCAGTGTGCAATGTCAATGCAAACCTCAAGCCAGCAAACTCACATGTGACAACAATAAGTATGCAGCGGGTATGTGTCATGACTTTATTGCATCTACTGAGCCAGAAAATCAAAGGTGAGGAAAGAAATGTGCTAATTACACTTTCTGGCCTGAGCCAGCCACTCTATGTAATTATTTCTATGGAGTCATATTTATCCGTAACCCCGTGCTGAAATAGTATGCTATGCTCCAATAAATATCTGGCTGGAATCTGGGATATAGCGAATGAGCAGAAGGTATTTGCCACAGTCAGGAGAGAATAAAATAGCCGTTCATGCATGCATACTTGTGGATTCTTGGTGAGCATAAAAAAAAAGGTGATCCAGAGAGAATAATCAGCCACAGAACATTTCATATCTGCTAATATCACAATGGATCTACACTGAATGTATCCCGTCGTATTCACAAAGGATGCCCTCGAGTGATATACGTTCATGCTGTTCCTATCTGTCAAGCTGGGAAACGCATATCTGGGTCAAATGAATCCTCCTGTTTTGTGTGATGACAACCTTGGCTGGTGAAACATCATTTAACTGTGTATAACTATCAGAATTCCCCCGTTGAACGCTGCCAGCCTCTAAAGGTTCAATTCCCAGTGAGCCTTCGAGATGCTAAAAATGGTGCTGCGGAGAAGAAGAGAAGCCGCTCTGAGGATATGTGATTGTCGTAATCCCCCATGTTAGAAAACCTTCCCCCGAAAGCTGTCTCATCTCAGCTGACATCATCATTTGTTAATGAATCATTTGTCTTTATTATTAAAAAAACTTTGGATGTTATCTTTGTAGATTTTTTTGCCGCCGGTCCTTTTGACGTTGATAACATTGTTACTAAGTTAAGACATCTGGAGGCACAGCTGCATCGCTACGACATTGTCTGATATGTTAAGAAACAAGCAGACAGATTGTTAAACAGGTTGTTAAGAGTTTAATCACTTTATTTGGAGGTAAAACTGAAAGTAAGTATACCTAAAATGTCACCGATACCCGCTCAAGGCAATGGGAAAGTGTAGGCGCACAACTATGGCAAGTACAGTAGGTCAAAGTTGAGCTAGGAAGTTGTATGTAAGCTGTGATGGGTTTACAGTTTGGGTAATGATTTTCTATTCCCTCGGCTAAATAACTCTGACTACCCAAGAGGATTATTTACAACCTGTCTGACTGTTTGTGGGTTTTTTTGCCCGCCAGACTTCTTTTTTATGGGGGTCGTATAATAAAACAATATACAGCCTATTGCCATGGAATCCGTTGGACATGTATTAATAACCTGAGCTCTCAGTTTAGGAATCTGTGCGCATGAATAAATAAATATTGTGCACACATATTTTTGCGAGTTCACGGTTTATGGAAATAGTGAAGTAAAGCTTTCAAAATATGCATCCATTCATGGCATTCAAGAATTAAAGCCTGGGAATATAATTCTTTCCATAAAAGTGTTTCAGTAATGTAATGCAGCATTTAAAGTGATCGTCATCCCAGCTAGATAAAAAGCACATTGAGAACATACAGTAATATCCCATATGCTCTGCTTACTATAGGGGGAAAAAACGAGTGAGTCACCACAGAATTGATGTACACATCCATGTGAAATAGGTGGCACTAAAATAGAAGCTGCAGAGAAACCTCTCAAAATTGTGAAAATGCATTTGTGTGGCCTTCACTTAGTGTTTAGTTCACATCGCTTTCCACTCATCAGTGCACTCAGACCAGGCTCGCTCTCTCTCTCTCTCTCTCTCTCTCTCTCTCTCTCTCTCTCTCTCTCTCTCTCTCTCTCTCTCTCTCTCTCTCTCCATTACTTCTGCAGACCCTTAGATCACTTGTTTTGTTCTGTGCTGTGTTCTAACATCGTTATCCTCATGTGAACACAATGTGGGCCTGATTTACTAAAGGTTTGCTTGTGTAAAAAACTGAGCAAACTTGACATCACCCGCAAAATATGTGCAAGCTGATCTACTAACGCGGTGCACTGAGATAATATAAGTGCTGTCCATTTAGTACGTTTACCATAATGAATATGTGATATGGGGCGTTTTAACCTCAGTGTGCAAAATACAGGGAAGAGAAAATGTAAATATGTCATTTAGCACACGCATTGCTATTTACCAAACCTGAAGTCTATAAATCAGAAGTTTAAAGGGCAGGTATTAACCGGCTGTTACTATGGAGACGAGGAGACAGATGCACAATGACAGAATACACACAGGACGGATTTTTTTCTACCTGTGTAATATTTTTGGAGTAGAATATTTGTGGTTTTACTAACAGCATTGACTTGGTCACTAATACTCTCCCATATGTCAGTTTTTCTGGTAATATTTTTGTTATTATAACTCAATATATTTGGTAACCTCTTCCACTAGAACCTCTAATTCCATGGGATCAAATTTCATTTTGCTCTTGCAGCTTTCTGCTCGTCCAAACTCTCCATTAAGACATGCAAACCCTCATTTAAATACTACTGTCTCCACCTTGTTGCACCTGATTTCATTTACGCAGTTATTCTTAGTAGATCACCTGCAAAACGCACGCTAACTAAACTAGAGTTGTTTTTATCAATAGATATTCTATCTGTAGTCTACGACAAGTTTTAATCTTTGTCCGATAAAACTGGACCTCAGTGTCTTGGTTTTTTTGTTAATATATCCCACAGTTCAGGTGTTTTAAAGATGTTAGTTTGACTTTGGGTAATTGGTGGATTGTTGTTTGCTAGTTAGGGTCGACCAAGGATGGTGAATAACTCATGTTTACATCAGTAATTGTTGTAAAACTGGCCGATCAGTCTCAGTTAGATCAGTTAAAAAAGCACAAAATGCTGATTTTTATATCTACAAGCCAATCTGTTCATTTATACACATGATCCAGCTTCAAGTTTAAAGATATTACCTCCACATCTGTACCATTTTATATTCAAAGTTATATTCTAAAGTTGTACCATCGTCTCACAACTGACTGCAAATCGAACGTCTCTCGGGGAGCAAAAACCATCCTGCTCTACCAGTGCAGAGTGATACAGAATTGGATGTAGAAGCTAATGTGATAGCTTTCTCCATTTGTAACTCTCCGGCTCTTCGTTCCCCTTTAGAAAGGTCAGAACTGTCAAGATGGTTTGTAATTGGTCAAGGTGCGAATTTGCTCTACGTGAAGTCTGCATGTGGATTTTGAGTGCAGCTCTTTCACTGAAATGAATTGATTTCCGTCACTATGACGATGCAAAAAACTGAGATTAATAATAAACAGGAGTTTGTCTTCATAGCTCTCAGGTTATAAGTGGAGTAAACATAATTTTGCATAAACTAGATAATCAAAAAACTAAAAGCTTGGGGGGAAAAAAATTGGGGGTCACATGGGAGTGCAGCTCTTCAACCTCAATTTAGTTTTCAAAAAATGTAATTAATGTGATGAGTCCCTTATGTATCCATCACAGTTTCCCTTTCACTCCTTTTCTTTTTTTCCCCCTCCTGTTCATTTAATTCAAAACCTTCTTCTTCTTCTTTTTATTCTGGCACTGAGACTGCTGTTAACCTCAACTGTGTTTTCAATGTCAAACAAATTGCATCACCGCTGATTCATGGCATTATTAAACATCAATAAAAAATCAGGGACAAGTATCTGCTGTGTATTGCTTGCAAAAAAAAAAGAACCCAAAACACAATGTGCTATTACATCGGATAAATAATCTTTCCAGTGCTTGAAAAGTCACCTCAGGGTTTAATTTGGCAGCGAGGAGGAGAAAGGTATAAGAGGAAGCTGTGTTTTTATTTCCTCAGGTGAGAAGGGAAGGAATCATTTGTGGATGAGTGAGTGAGTGAGGAGGAGGAGGAGGCGGCGAGAATGAAAGACAACACAAGAAAAAGTGTAATCCACGGCGGCTGTGTTGGATCAGCGAGTGTAAGATGAAGGAATTACGCTGGTATTAACCTTTGCGGAGCCATTTCAGTGCTCTCCACTTCCCTGATATCCACATGCGGGGGATGACATGAACTCTCATTTATCAGCATCTCCTGGTTTGTTCGTAATCAGAGGCAAGAAAGACCTGGAATAAGCCACTTAAGCAACTGCTCAGGGTCCCCTCCTGTGGCCCCTAGCTGCATAAAACATGATTAAAGTCCCCTGTTCATTTTTTTTTTTAAATCATCATTACTCAATATTATCTTTGGTCCTTGTTCTTGTTTTTGATGTTTTCATTTAAGCTGAACAGAAACGATGGCTGTTGCTGGTATCTTATCTTCAGTGTCACGTCTAATTATGTCTGAGAACATTATAAAGCAATCATCTAAAAATCCCCCCTTTTTTTACTATGTGACCATGCATTACACACAACATGCAGTTATACGCCTTGAAATAGTGATGGATGAGGTTCAAATTCTGCTCAAAAAATCCTCAAAAGTCTTTAAGGGGACAATCTGTGCTGTTTGTTATTTTCTATCATTTATATATATGGGTCAGTGACAAATAAGGGTTGGGAAGATGAACAATTGAAAAATATGTTAAAAAATAGTGTTAAAATCAGCATCAGGTTTGTTAAAATGTACATTTAGTATTTGTGTTGGTTTTATATCATTTGAAATGACATTTGCACCATTTTTAACCAAAAGTAAGACTGAATGCTGCTGAAAATGTCAAATGGTGTAACCACAAAAGAATGATAAATATTACATATTTCATCCACCTACAGTGTGTTTAAGTTGACTTATATACTAATAATTACTTCATTTCTAAAACATCAAATGAAAATAAACATTTTTGGAGTATTTCTACATTTAAATTTTAAAGCATTTTGTCAATATTGAGCAGGATATATCCAAAAAAATTTTTAAAAAAAATTCTAAATAATTTGTGACAAATGATGCAAAATGTGTTATAAATCATAGTTGTGTTTTGCTAAAAGTAGATTATAGTTATTCCACAATTTAGTTCACATTTACTTTCCTGTATATCATCAGATTTTTATGATAAAATACTGGTTACACCAATTGACACTGGCTTACATGACGTCATTGACCCATATACTGTTATGATGTCACATAGTCCAAGTTCCAAAACTTGAGGTATGTAAAAATGCTGCCTTCAAGTCAAAAGCCAGAACTTTAGTCTGCTCTAGACGCTCCATTTGCAACTTTTTCTACTTCGCAACTTGGATTTAGTGTTAAAGGTCCCCATTAATGTTATTAGACATATAAAAATACTCAACTTTAAATAATGTAATGTCACCCTCCTGTTGTCCAAGGGTCAATTTTGAGCCATGAGGACAACAGGCATTACCTCAAAAATGAGACATGATTTCATTTAAATGAGGCCTATTGACCATCATTTCCACATAAAAAAATGTGTAAAACATGGTAATAAGTTGGCTAAATAGATCTCAAACAGAACTGGGTGATAAAATATTCATTATGCTTTAAAAACAGTCAAACCAGAGTAAGTCAGTTCTGACCTGGGTCGACAGGATTCTCACAGCATGTCTACTTCTTCTCTTTCATCCAAAATATTTCATTCAGAATATATAAATATGTAATGTTTGATTCAAAAGCTTAACTGCTAATTCACCGTACAGTCAAGTCTCAGTGTTTGTGTTCTGGATGCTTCAAGTTTCCATATCACACTCGTAAAAGTTGCATACTGGACCACGATTGGCTCCAAACTGGTCGTGATGTCACAAATACTCGTCTCCTAAAATCGTTCATTGGATAAATGTGAAAACAAACACATAAAACATTCTGCACAAAGAAACACAACATCCAACATAGGAGGAAAACATGTTTAACCTTTGTGTCGTCCTCCTAGGGTCAAATTGATACTGTTCCTCCCTTACTTCCTTCCTTCCTTTCCTTCCTCCCTTCCTTCTTTCCTCTGTCCTTCCTTCCTTCTTCCCTTCCTTTTTTCCTTTCTTCCCTCCTTCCTTATTTCCTCCCTCCCTCCTACCTTCCTTCCTCCTTTCCTTCCTTCTTCTTTCCTCTTTTCCTTCCTTCTTCCTCCCTTCCTTCATCCCTCCTTTCCTTCCTTCCTTCCTTCCTTCCTTCCTTACTTCCTCCTTTCCTTCCTTCTTCTTTCCTCCCTTCCTTCCTTCCTCCCACCCTCTCTTCCTTCCTTCTTCCCTCCTTCCTTCTTTCCTTTCTTCCCTCCTTCCTTCTTTCCTCCCTCCCTCCTACCTTCCGTCCTTCCTTCCACCCTCCCTCCTTTCATTCCTTCCTTCCCTCCTTCCTTCCTCCCTCCTTTCCTTCCTTCTTTTTCCCTCCCTTCCTTTCTTCCCTCCTTCCTTCCTCCCTCCTTTCCTTCCTTCTTCTTTCCTCCCTTCCTTCCTTCCTTCCTCCCACCCTCTTTTCCTTCCCTCTTCCTCCCTTCCTTCATCCCTCCTTTTCTTCCTTCCTTCCTTCCTCCTTTCCTTCCTTCTTCTTTCCTCCCTTCCTTCCTTCCTCCCGCCTTCTTTTCCTTCCTTCTTCCTCCCTTCCTTCCTTCCTTCCTTCCTTCTTCCTCCCTTCCTTCCTTCCATCCTTCCTTCCTTCTTCCTCCCTTCCTTCCTTTCCTTACTTCTTCCTCCCTTCCTTCCATCCTTCCTTCCTTCCTCCTTTCTTCCTCCCTCCCTCCTTTCCTTCCTTCTTCCTCCATTCCTTCCTTGACTCGAGGACAACAGGAGGGTTAAGATAAGCCTGATAAGCTCACTTCACGCCGTGCGCTGGTGTGCAGAGGTGAGACAGCATGCAGGATTTGACTTATTTCTCAAGCCTTCTTCTTCTTCTTCTTCTTCTTTTTTCCCCCCATATACAAAGGAGTAAAACACGCTGAATACATTTGTGGAGAAACTGTCTGAATTGTGAACCATTTTTACAATTTCAACGTCTCGCCCTTCTCTGTGCCAGCTGGCTCTTCATCCCCCGCGTTTGAGTGCGACCATTCGGGGGAAAAAAAGCAATAAACTCCTTTTTACCTACAGACGTGGTCGGACAACACATCGCACAAAACCCCTCTATTTTTAAGTACATCCCCTGCTGTTAGGCTGTCTGTTTATTTGTCACTGTTCTCGTTCAGTGTAGTAACAAAGAAAGTCCTTCACAATACAGAGTGAATAAACAATGAATTTAGTGGTGCGATGCCATGCCTGACCAATTTAATGGATGGCACACTCTGTTCATTGCAAGCTTGATTTTCATGCTTTGGTCCTTGTGTGTGTGTGTGTGTGTGTGTGTGTGTGTGTGTGTGTGTGTGTGTGTGTGTGTGTGTGTGTGTGTGTGTGGTTTCAGGCAGTGGTCTGAACCCAAGATGAATAGTAAACACTGGCACTCATGACTTCTCTGCAGACCCCTGGGAAGAATTGTCACATATTTCTGTCAGCAGTAAAAAAAAATTCAAGTGCTGCTGGAAGAACCTTGACGACACTCATTTAATCTTTGTAAAAAAAAACAACAGTTTTTTCGATGATTGAAAGTGTTTAAATCCGACTGGTTCCCTTGATTCCTGTAAAACAATGATCAACATCACATGTAATACTATATAAACTGATTACTTAAGCTGTTGAAAAGACACAATGAGGTTAAGAAAAGCAACCTTCAGCTCAACTTTAAACTGATTGTCAGCTTTAAAGATTTCAATCACTACCTTTTGAGGTAGAGGGCACTGACACCGAGCGAGGACAGACATCCAAACAACGATGTATTATTCATCCTCCACTTTGTGCTCCTGTATTCCTCAAATAACATCAAGGATACAAACTGGCACAGATCACAGTGTGAGAGCTGCTGCTCTGTCTGTTGTCCGACTGTGAGGGGTGTGATCAACCCTAACACATCTGAGCGGACCTGGTCTCGAGACAATCTCCCTGAGTTTGGAAAAGAGATTTTTTACACACATGTGCACAGACACACACACACGCACACACACACACACACACACACATAGAAACACACACTTCTGACATCATAATCTGCTGAAATAAGCTGTGAAAGATCCACACACTAGCTTATATGCTTATATGCATCAAACTGTACAGTATGTCTCCCATGGGTCAAAAAATAAACTTTCATACTTAACCCCTCCTGTTGTCCTCGAGTCAAGGAAGGAAGGGAGGGAGGAAGGAAGGATGGAAGGAAGGAAGGGAGGAAAGAAGGAAGGAAGGAATGAGGAAGGAAGGAAGGAAGGGAGTAAGGAGGGAGGGAGGAAAAGAGGAAGGAAGGAAGGAGAGGAGGAAGGAAGGAAGGAAGGAAGGAAGGAAGGAAGGAAGGAAGGAATGAAGGAAGGAAGGAAGGAAGGAAGGAAGGAAGGAAGGAAGGAAGGAAGGGAAGGAGTAAGGAGGGAGGAAAAGAGGAAGGAAGTAAGGAGAGGAGGAAGGAAGGAGTAAACAAGGAAGGAAGCAAGGAGAGGAGGAAGGGAGGAAGGAAGTAAGGAAGGAAGGAAAGAAGGAACAGTCAAAAGAGACGAGGTCAATTTGACCCGGGAGGACGACAGGAGGGTTAAAAACTCTCATCTTCTTTGTGGGAATCTAAACTAAAATGAAACCAGACTAGATTTACCTTTGACTTTGCACAGTACAACACAAAGATTTGTCTTCTGAGGACAACTGCGGCCTTTCCAGTAACCTGGTGGGACCAAAGTACCTCACACAGTTCCTCCAAAACATAACATAACACAACTTTTCACAAGAAAGTTAATATATTCATAAAGAATTGGTGTGTTGTTTACTGTCAACAAACCCTATGTGTTAGTCCTTTTCTAAATACTTACTTTAATTCAACTTTCCAACCACAATGGTCATATTGAAGATGTTAATCTTTAGTAGCAGCTCAAACATAACACGTTTTATCTCTGAAATAAATGCTTTGTAATTTCCAAAAACAGCTGGGCACTGCAGTTTTTTTTGGAAACATAAACAGGAATACATTTTTTTGGGACTATTTTCAGCTGTAATACACAAATGGTGCATATTTACTAAAGCATGATGGTAAATGTGGAATTGACTCAAAATAAACTGCATTGTGTGTGTTTATGGTAATCGTTGTTTTTAGACTACAGCACAAAGGAATAAGATATATCATGCTTTAAAATTACACATAATGTTTGTTATTTGAATCAATTCAACATTGGTTTGAGTGTTTTCATGCCCTGTGTTTGAAATGTGTTAATTGGGGGAAAGTGGAGAAGTGCTGAGATTACATAAGTAAGTGGAAAGAAAATATATAGTTTTAATTTTTTTTTAAAGGCTTTGTGGTTTCTAAAAACAGCTGGGCACTGCAGTTTTTTGGGTATAAGTATAAGTAGTGAGTCTGTGTTGCTTATTGTGGTAGAACTGCCTCCTTACAGATGCTTAAAATAGTCTTAAATGTAATGTACAGAAATGTAATAAGCTAATAAAACATCAAAAAGTTTTAAATTTTGATATGATACCTGCATTAGAAGTAATACCTACCGATAGGATTACTATTATTATTATTATTAGGGCATGGCCACTAACAGTGCAAAGGCCCAATTGCATCTGAAGGAATTATTCTTCTTCTTGTTATTTTTTTTCTTCTTCTTCCAAAACATTTGCATTTTGGAGGCATTTGCACAAACGTCAAACTTGGCGAAAAATTTGATATTTTTTGGTTTCTTAAAAATTGAGCCCCTCGCTCCAGATTGATGCAGACAAACTAAATTTGGTATGCATATGTATCATGTAAAGCCGCACAAAAAAGTCTCTTGGCGCCATAACCTAAGTCCAACAGGAAGTCGGCTATTTTGATTTTAATTGGGGAAACTGTAGAAGTGCTGAGATTAGTCAGTGGAAAGAAAATATATAGTTTTAATTTTTTTTTAAAGGCTTTGTGGTTTCTAAAGAGAGCTGGGCACTGCAGTTTTTTGGGGTACATTAACTAAACAGGAGTATATTTTTTGGGACTAGTTTGAGCTGTGAATTAATACACAATTGGATCACAAGTGCATATTTACTGGAGAAGGTTGGTAAATGTGGAATTGGCTCCAAAATAAACTACAGTGTGTGTGTGTGTGTTAATGGTAATGGTTGTAGTTGTTGGACAAAAACAGAGCTTTACAGCATATAGACATATATACGTAATGCTTGTTATTCACATCAATTCCATGTTGGTTTCACTCTTTTCAAGCCGTGTCCTTAAAAAAATGTGTTAATTGGGGGAAACTGTAAAAGTGGTGAAATTACATAAGTCAATGGAAAGGCTTTAATTGAAGTGAAGTCAGGTATTGGCAAAAACAACTCCATGTAAGCTGAATTTAAGCAAACATTCACAATTATTCCATCAACTGGCTCTTTTATGATGATTAAAAATGGACTCCAACACATTAAAATGCTCAAGTTATCGAGGTAAAACGTTCAGCTTCAGGCTTAATTCACCATTAGGTTACCATTGGGAGACACTGCAGAGACACCTATCATTGCTGAGAGGCGTTATTGAGGATAAACTGTCCATCTCACACCCTTCAAAAGAGGATCAAACCAGCAGGCCTTGGTAGAAGAATGATCCTAGAATATAAAATGATTTCCAGTTCGGTTAAAATTAAAGGCCAAAAGTGCTAAAGCATGCTGGGGGAACGCTGCTGCAGATGAAAATCTCACTGCCCACATGAACCAAAGCAGCTACAGGCCTAGAAAAGCACCTTGACTGACATGCACACACCAGTTATTTATCAATTTATGACAATACCGAGAGACTCATTAAAGATAACTTCTAAAACACTCAACATAACACTGAACACATCTCTGAAGCCTCAACTAAAAGAAAATAACCCTCGGTAATGTTTAAGCATTGCTCGTAAGCGATACACCTCCTCCCCTGAAATGATACAAATGGGCATGAAAAGGCTCAGTGCGAATATTGCTGTGGTTTTATTAGGCAAGAGTGGTGGTGCAAACAAGGACACAGTGCCAACAGTTTCACAGAGGAAAAAAAAAAAAAAACCCGTCAGCTCAGGATCCAAACGCTTTCAAATGCCATTGTTTTTATGGTATACATTTCTTACCTCATTAGTTCAGAGCTTGTTGAGGAGCGCTATGTTTGTTTTAAATGCAGCATTTATACCGAGGCGAACAGAAGAAAAAGGAGCCGCCACGGTCCTTAAAGCTTTGGCTACTTATTCCGTCTTAATCTCCCTTGTTACTCTGAAAAGCCTTGTAAAGATCTGAAGTACTTACAGCTCAGTCTCTCCACTGTTGGACATTGAAGCAAACATACAAAGACAAGCTAGCTCACTCACTCACTCACTCACTCAGCACTGCTGGGAAGTCTGTGTTGCTTATTGTGGAAGAACTGCCTCCTTACAGATGCTTTAAAAAGTCTTAAATGTAATGTACAGAAATGTAAAACATCAAAAAGTTGTTTTTTTATGATAGGTCTTAAATTTTGATATGATACCTGCATTAGAAATAATACCTACCAATAGGATTACTATTATTATTATTATTAGGGCATGGCCACTAACAGTGCAAAGGCCCAATTGCATGTGAAGGAATTCTTCTTCTTCTTGTTATTTTATTTCTTCTTCTTCCAAAATAAATGCATTTTGGAAGCATTTGCACTTAAATCAGAATTGGCGAAAAATGTGATATTTTATGGTTGTTGAAAATAGAGCCCCTCGCTCCAGATTGACATAGATCAGGGGTGACAAACATGCGGCCCGTGGGCCAGAACCGGCCCTCCGAGGGGTCCAACCTGGCCCACTTTCCTTCCGGTCTTCCATCTTTTATTCCTGTCTTATTTGCCTTCCTTCCTTTCTCCTTATCTTTCTTTGTTCCTTCCGTCCTTCCTTCCATCTTTTCTTCCTGTCTTCTTTGCCTTCCATTTGTCCTTCCTTTCTTCCTTCCAGCTGTCCTTTCTTCCTGTCTTCTCTTCCTTCTTCTCCTTCCTTCCATTTGTCCTTTCTTCCTTCCTTCCTTCCATCTTTTTAATGGTCCGGCCCACATCAGATCAAATTGGACTGTATGTGGCCCTTGAATGAAAATGAGTTTGACACCTCTGACATAGATGAACTAAATTTGGTATGCATATGTGTCATGTAAAGACGCACAAAAAAGTCTCTTGGCGCCATAACCTAAGTCCAACAGGAAGTCGCCATTATGATTTGAATTTTCGATTTTGGCACCATTTTTGCCATTTCCACGCCTCATACTTTAAAGCACTCCTCCTAGAAATTTAATCTGACTGACTTCAAATTCACTCACTGTCATCTTCAGACCTTGAAGATGAAAGGTTTTCAAAATCTTTCACCTCTGTCATACCTGGTAGGCGTGGTGGTGTGGCGAATTTCGAGGTTTCGCCTTAAAACAGGAAGTCCTTATAACTCCCAACATACATTGTCCAATCAGCCCCAAATTTCTCACGCATGATGACGGTCCCGCTGCAGCCAGATATGTGTGGGAGAGCTTTAATTATTATTATTATTATTCTTGTTATTATCATTTAAAAAAAATGTAAAAAGCCTTCATTATATAAGAGCTGATGTCGCCCTTTTCCTCATTTATCATGTCATTAAAGAACAACACACTTCAATTACAGCACCTGGCCGCTCTACGCATGGAGGCTCATTTCATTTTGGAGCAAATTTTTTAATCATATAATATATATAATACCATCCATTATAGAATAACATTAGTTCTGCACGTATGCGCTTCTGGACAACATAATTGCACAGCGAGATTGTTGACTTTACCCATGATGTAAGGGGGCAATTTAGCTCGCCGGCAACGAGTGCACAACCTTCCACCTACTGTGCCGCACCTTGTATGTCGATGACATTTTTAATGAGATTGGGATCAATTTAAGTAGCGTGTGCAGTAAGTTATTACTCCGTTCGAAACTGCTTCTTTCTGTCGGGGGGGGGGGGGGGGGGGGGCTACCGCTTAATCTCGACAAATGAGTCACCGACAACATCGTGCTTAATTTAGAGACGTTTGGCATAAGCTGGTAAACAGTTTTAATGTTTGTTTGTTTTTGTTTTGCTGCTGCAGCTTCATGCAATTTCCTCATAAGAGCAGGAGGTGATGTCTTGCCTCTTACTGAACCCTTATGTTGTTGGTCTCAGCAGGGCTCCTCTCTTAGCTCATGGGGAGGGGGGGCTTTCTGTGACCTTTCACCTGTGGTTCTGGTCAAGACTGTCCTCTGGTTGAAAACAAACAGCAGGGGTGTGTGATGGGAGAAGAGACAGTGCCTTGTCTCTTTTTTTTTTTTTTTTGGGGTGCTTATAATACATCAAACAGCAAGATAGCCAGAGTTCAACATGAACCTGAACCCAACATACATAAATTCATTTTCAAAAAAGGAGAGACCTGATCTGTGGGGGAACCGGAGCACAGCCAGACCCGACCCGAATAGACCCGAGCATAATCGACCCGATATAAAATGTGGTGAACACAAACACTTGCAGCAACATGATGTACTATCAATGGCTTTGATTAACTGATAAGCACCCACAGTGGAAAAGTGCAGCAGTATAATTCCTACAATGTGATTCATTGATTCATTCAGAGAAATAAGGAACATTTATTTAAGTTCAACTCTGTTATTTCAGCCTTCAAAGAGCTTAATGGCCCTTTATTTATATTTAAAATGATACTTAAGAGAGAGTGAATTACCTACACACACACACACACACACACACACACACACACAAAAAAATCAATATTAATGTTGTGTTAATGCTCATATTACTTTTAGAGTTTACTGTAAAAAATACAGTTGTAATGCTTTAACCTTTATGCAAATAAATTGGGTTAGGGTTAATATGAATGTAATATAATAACAATAATCATCATTATTATTAAAATGATAACGTAGTAATACCTTAAGAATGAATGTAAACTCATAGAAATGGATAGATAGATGGATAGATGGATAGATAGATAGATAGATAGATAGATAGATATATAGATAGATAGATAGATAGATAGATAGATAGATAGATAGATAGATAGATAGATAGATAGATAGATAGATAGATAGATAGATAGATAGATAGATAGATAGATAGATAGATAGATAGATGTAAACTTTATTGATCCTCTTGGGGAAATTTAGGGTCCAGCAGCTTAATACACAAAGACATAAAAGAACAATATACTAAAACATTAAATACTAAATACTAAATAAGAAAAACTAAATACTAAAAACTAAAATACTAAAATAAGAATAAGAACAACAAGGTCTGAGGATGAGGCTGTGTGATAAAGTGCAGAAATAAAATAAAATAAAAGTAAAAACTAAAATAAACCTAAAAATATAGTGCAATATACAATTTAAAGTGAATTTAGTGAATATACTTCTGAAATGAAAAAAGACAAAAGAAAAATCCTACTCTACTCTCTACTCTGCCATCAACCAAACCTTCTGCAGTCTTTAGTCTTTAGTGCTATACTTAAACAAAAGACAATGTTCTAACTTTTTATATATCTGTCAATCCAAAAAAAATCCATAATTCATTTAAAAGCATACATCTTGTAGATTGATTTTTTCTAACATAAGCTCAGCTTCAGTTCCCTTATCACAACTTCTGTCATCTTTGTCGACTATTTGCATGAAGCAGGAGCTGATTCTGATTCTGTATCATTTACTTCTTCCTTTAACTTGTTTCTCACATTAACAAAGAACGCCACCATTTTAATCTTCACTTCACAGTTTACAAACAGTTTTCTCCCACAGTGATCCAGGGGTGTACCACATGATCAGAGCTGATACCCTGTACGTACACTCTGGTAATGAACATACAAACCAGAGACCTGCAGCAGTAAAACAAGACTCCATCCGAAAGGATTAGACGAGATAAACTTGGACCTGGTCTGGACTTTGGGTTGCTGAGAACCGAGCGGACCCATAAAGACCTCTGGACCAGAGTTTAAATGTTAGATAAAGAAAACAGGAAGGGAAAAACTGAAAATGTCAGAGGGGCATGTTGAGACATATAAAAGGGAAAGGGAGAAAGAAAGACACGGGGTTTTGTGCAAATTTCCGTCCTACATGTGCAAAAACACCATTTATGGGTCAGTTGTTTTTACAGCCTATTTTATCACGAATGTAATTCCCCCGTCATGACGTGGCTGCCTATTTTCCCTTGGCAGAGCACATTCCCAGTTAACATGTCACTTTCCCCTCCTATATCACACACAGACACACACACACACACACACACACACAGGGGCTGGGATTTGGATAATGTTGCAGTAGGGGTTGGGATGTTATCTTATCTAGTGTTCAAGCTGTGCAAGTATTCAGAGGTCAGATCAGGTAACTCAAACCTGAAATACCAGTAGGCTCATTCTTCATTTAGATTTGTAACTTATTAATCATGACTGTTTTTTTTGTTTTTTTTCTCTTTCGTAACAAGGCGGTGTCTGGCTGGTTAGTAGATTTGTGCTCTGTTTTGCGGTTGATGAGTCTGGTGGTGATGATCGCGACGAGCCCCCGCAGACGGACAGAGACGACAGAAACAAATTGAAAGTGCATGAGTTAGGATGCTTAATGCGGCCAAGAACATGTAAAGGACTAAGTGTCCTCTTACCTCAAGTATTTGTATGTGGTTCTTCCTGTGTAAGTATGCTCGGTAATGTTTATACTGAGCTCTTCTAGATGGGACGACGGGGAAATGAACTTCTATAGAATAAGGCTGAGTGTGTGCTTTGCATCTATAGCTGTCTAGTCTCGAGTGATGCTCAGTCAGAAAGCGTGGGGATTAGGTTAATTATTTTTCTATGCAGTGTCTGGGAAACTTTGCTATTGTTTTATTATTATAGTCTCTAACACTCCCTATAATCCCCATTATATGCAGATTACCTCATTTGAAGAAAAAACTCACCAGGTATTCTCCTCCTTACCTTGGGCAGAAAGAGCAGTCAACATTTGAAACAGCTGTAGCAAACACACACATTCATTCACACACTCACACACACACACAGATATAGATAGCAATGTGCTATAGGCGTGTAGTGTGTCTAATTAATGAGATATAGATTGGGAAACCAGCAGTGGAGTATTATTGCACATGATGTTTGGATAGCAAATTGTGGCATTGAGTGAGGTGCAAATTGAATCCATTGTTTGAAACGATTGATGATTTATGGAGCGTGGTTCCATAGCACACGCGTCGCTGTGTCAGGCGCCACAATGATAAAATCAATCCCTCCACAATCCCTATTTAATCTGTTGTAAATAGGCCACAGTAATCTGCATAATACCATAAAGCGTTTGAAACTCTGCACTCTTATATCTAAGGTCTGATTTGAATGTACGTCAAGCAAGTGAATCAAAAAAGTAAAAAAGATTAAAAAGTACTGCAGGATTATAACTATGTGCACTGGATAATTTGCATTGTGTGTATATTATCAGTTATATAAAAGAGTGATATCAAAGACTGCATTTAATCATTTAATATTAAAGCTGCATTATTCAATACCTTTATATTAACAATGGCTGGAATGACTATGAGATGTGAAAGAGGGGCACTCATGATGGTAAAATGAAAGATAATTATAAGATGACTCTTCTCAAGAAAAATCCACACATTAGGCCGTAAATGTCGCCTAAATCAGACATGTAGATACACAGAGGATGTAGTAATTGACAAGGAGCAGTGGTGTAGTTTAACCTTCCTTTTGACTGTTCCTTCTTTCCTCCCTTCCTCCCTTCCTTCCTTCTTTCTTTCCTCCCTCCCTCCCTCCTTCTCTCTTTCTTTCCTCCCTCCATCCCCCTTTCTTCCTTCCTTCCTTCCCTTCCTCACTTCCTTCTTTCCTCCCCCTACCTTCCTCCCTTCTTCTTTCCTCTGTCCTTCTTTCCTTCCTTCCTCCCTACCTTCTTTCCTCTGTCCTTCTTTCCTTTCTCCCTCCCTCCCTCCCTCCCTCACTCACTCCTACCTTCCTTCTTTCCTTCCCTTTCTTCCTTCCTCCCTCCTTTCCTTCCTTCCTTCCTTCCTTCCTTCCCTCTTTATTTCCTCCCTCCTTTCCTTCCTTCTTCCCTCCTTTCCTATTCTTCCTTCCATTTCTTCCTTCCTTCCTTTCCTTTTCTTTCCTTCCATCCTTCCTCCCTCCTTCCTTCCTTCTTCCCTCCTCCCTTCCCTCCTCCTTCCTTCCTTCCTTCCTTGACTCGAGGACAACAGGAGGGTTAAATGACATATACAAAGGTTGACAAATGATGTGAGGTGTGGATGGATGCATTCACCTAACACTGGACCCTTGCAACAGATGACCTCTGTTGGTTTCCCATTCCTCAACCGCCAGATCCAAATCTTTACCCCGTGGTTATTATTGTAGTCATGATGACGAAAGTTTCCCCTAACCCACACCACATGTTTCCTCGAAACTTAACAAAGTAATCATCCTAAACACAAAACCATCACATGTCGCCAAATTTAACCAAGTGGGTTTTTTTATACTTAAACCTTAACCCAGATCTTAACCACAGTGTTGTCACATCATGAGACATCATTATATGTTGACAGTGATGTGTAATGGTTTGGGAAAACACAAACTAATGCAGATTACAGATAGGTGATTACTGTCAATAGAAGGCGCCAGATTAGAAAATGCTCCTATGTGTCATTTTGGATTCACAGGAGTTGGAGTTGTTGAAATCTGCAGTAGCCCTAAACTACAGCACATTGTTTTGGTTTTTACAGTCCACAAATGTACCATTTTGGGTTCAGTCTCACCGCTCTCATTACCCCTGTTGACAAGCTGTACACTACCAGCTCAGCACCAAATGGTTTACTGACAAAGTTAGCTACACTAGCTGTTGAACCAAGTGGAGTATTTAGCCAATAAAGGAGTTGTTGAAGACTGAAACAGAGCATGATTATAGAAGTGATAATATGACTGTTTTAATCTTTTTCCACATCGTCCAAGTAGCTAAAAAAAAATAATTTAATGCTACTTCAAATGTTATATAAATCACTAATATAATCTAACAAGTTTCGACCAAAACAACTGCCCAGTGGGACTACTGTGGTTATGAAGAATTAAAGTCTTTAAAGCACATAGTGTTGCCAGTTTGTGACCCAGAAAAAAGCAAATATCAAATCAGTATGAAATCAGCTAAAATAACCAGACTAACTGCCAAGTGATTATAAGTATAATAGCTTTTCTGTCTGCTGTAAACAACAGACCTCTGAGTGTGTTCATTGGCAACGGAGAGAGGAATTTTTCCCAACGTCCAAAGTGTTTAAACAAGTAGTAAGAGTATTAAGTGCTAATAAAAGCATTTATTCATCTCAATTTTGCTCAAAACTTTCAAGAACTTTTTTCATTTCTTTATCCTTTTATGGAAACTAAATACAGTATGTCAGTCTCTCATTTTTGGCTTTAAAGCAGTGCTTGGACATGAAGCACAGGCCAGGTTCACGGGGAGGTTGCCCTCTCGTAAATCTGTCATCGCCGCGGCACACAGTAGAACGCAGGCCGGCCTCGGCTGATTTACACCCTGCTAGGAATGATAGGCAGGCAGTCGGGCCGACAGCCTCTGCTCTGTGTCTGGACGACGTTGTCGCAGCACCGAGCGGGACTAGGAAGAAGGGTGGGGTTCAGGAATGGGGGGGGGGGGGGTGTCTCCACTTGAGACTATCCAGGGAGCAGTATGGAGAAGGAAACACAAGCCAACAAAGCTGCCTTTACATTGCTCGGCTGTGTCGGAGACCTGTGTGAAGAAAATATGCAGCCTTTCCATCTGCTGAGTAAGGCTGAAGAGGGTTATGTTTTGACGCTAATGCTAACTGAACTGGTCATGTTGTCCTCCTGTTTGTTCTCAGGGTGTGTGTGTGTGTGTGCATACATGTTGTTTGTGTGAGTGTGTGTGTGTGTGTGTGTGTGTGTGGGTAGTGTGAGTGTGTGTGTGACTGTTGGAAGTGCGATGTGGGAAGTGTGAGAGTCTGTTTCAGGACTGTGTATGTGTTGAGACTATGAGGGGTTTGGGATTGTTAGTGTTTGAGTGTGAGCATGTGTGCGTATGATGGATATGTGTTACACATGTGTTTATGGTATGTATTTGCTGTTTGCTTGCATATGTGTGAATAGAGTAGGCGTGTGTTCATTTGAAAGAATGAATGAGCTCAAAATTAGAAGAAAAAGGGTGAGTAATGAAGAAAAACTAAACACTACATACATGCATATAAACACTATCCATATGTATCACATATATAAATGTGACCTGCAGTGGTTAGACACACATGGGTGTATCATTATACTAAAACACTGCACCAAAATAAATACAAATGCACAAAGGTGAATGGCGAAATAATAAATGAATCAATAAGATAAATTGCTTGAGCTATATTGTGCTACGTAGCTTTGATGTTGTAAGTGGTGGGCGTCTGTAGTAGTAAGCTACTGTTAAAAGTCAGACTTCCATCGAAAGGACCTGTGCTATCGCTCCTTCTTATGATGTGGGTGTAGCAGTCTGTTGCCGAAGGAGCTGCTACAGGGCCCCCGCAGTCTCATGCAGGGAATGAGAGGTGTTGTCAAAGATTGACGACAGCTTGGCTAACATCCTTCTCTCGCCCACATCCTCTATGTAATCTCAAGGACGGTCCAGGAGAGATCTAGCCCTCTTAAAACCAGATTTTGTCTGTCTCTCTCTCTCTCTCTCTCTCTCTCTCTGTGTGCTTCCACCTTCCCAGCAGACCATTGTGTAAAAGATTGCTGATGCCATCACAGTGTCATAAAATGTTCTTAATAGTGTCCTGCCCACTCCACAGAAAGTCAGACTCTGTGGCACATGGAGACGACTTTGGCTCATTTTGTACAGGTCATCCATGTTTATCCCCCTCCTTATGCATGAGGGATGAGTGTGTGCATGTATTAAGTGGGAGAAGTGGGAGATTCTTCATGTGCATGACTGTGAAAACATGTTTGCCTGTAGGTGGGTGTGAATGCATATGACACGGTTGCTCATGTACCACAGACGTGTTGTTTTTATATCCGTGTGTGTGTGTGTATATCCTCAGGAGTCTGACTGTGATTGTGTGTATGTGGCTGTTTAGTATGTACGGGACGTGCACAGCAGCCATTTCAGCATTACCTCACTATTCCCATAACAAATTAGATCCATGTGTGATCTCTATAAATTGGTGTCAGAGTTGAGGGAATAATTAATGTGTGTGAATGAAGAACATGCTACGAGCTCACCGCCACAATTGATACACACTACAGAAAATGAGTGTATTGTGACAAGACTTAAGTAGTTTCAAGTTGAGTTTAAATTGATTGAATTGGATCTGAAATGTTATAAATTAATAATAATTAATTGCAGCTCCAAATTTCATACAAATGGATTGCTAGGAATGCCAAACCTCAAGGTTAGCCAAGCTTATTTTGAAGAGAAAACAAAAGCGAATAATACAATTATTACCAAAGCTGTCGTCATGGCAGCATCCCGGGGTTGTTTTTTCACATAAAGCTACAAACACTGGGTCAGGCTGGAGTTGTAGTATTTTCATATGAAATTTAATGAGAAAATTATCTTTTTCTTTGTCTCACTGATTTGCAGCCAATTGTCTTCATCGGTGCTTTATGTGTTGCAATTGATATGCAATGCTCACTGATGAGCAGGAAGATAAAAAATAGCCTTAGATACCGGTCAGTAATGGATTAAATAAAGCAAAAAGAGAGCTTCTTAAAATCTCAGATGATTCATGGAAGGCCATGTTATTGAGGAAATGTGACCTTGTTGTGACTACAAATAAAAACCTCCAAGCTTCCTACACCACTCCACATTAGTACCAGTACAAACTCCAGTAATGGACGGTTTAGTGTGACCAATATTCAGAAAAGGCAAACTGCATCTACTACCTGATAAAAACAGATAATTTATCATTTTTGAAATGCTGCAGTGTTACATGCTTTCCCTTGGTGTATGTCCTCAGGGAAACACCCACAGCTTACACTCCATGACAGCAGAGGACAACAGTGAGATTAGATAGGAATGATAGTAAGGATTCCACAGTTGCACAGTTTTTTCGGTATGTGTATCTTCCAGTGTTAAACTGGGTCAGTTAACAGAAGAGTAAAATGTGTTGTTGGCTAAAGAGCATGCCCCCAGAGCATTTGGGTGAATCCACCTGGTTTACAAAGGACAGGTGCTTCCAGAAGTGGTTAAAATTGTCTATAAATAGCATTTTAAAAGGTGGCAAGTTGATAGGTTGATAGAGTTGAGACTTGGGGTCAGGCTAAAAGGGCCGACTCATCTTCTATATAGGTGGCATGAGGCCAGAGATAAAAATTGACCTACCATAGTCCTTCAGGGTGTTGAAGAGCCTGATGAAGTCCTTTTTGAGCTATTTGAATGCCTGGGGATGTCATTACAGCCAATATGAAGGATGAGGCTTTGTCCAGAGGGACAGCTGGGCAGAACTGATGAAATCCTTTTCCATTAAGTCGGATACTGTACCACCAGGGAAGCAGTGTGTCTGTGCAAACGTCCTACTGACATCCCTGATGATGGAATTGCAGGCCACTATGAAAGAAGGAGCTGGAGGTGTCTCCAATGCAGCGGGCCCTGAAAAAAACTTGAAGTGGTCGTGGGGCCACGAGGGAAGGCAGTGAAGCATGGTCGAGCCGTGGTCAGGTGCTCATTTGCTGCTGAGAGTCTATTCCTATTTGACACAGCAGTGGTTTGAAGAGGGCCCAGTGGAGATTACCGCGGTGGGCTGGAAATAGAGGGTTGGAGGCCACTTGTGATGAACCAGACAGGTTGCAGAGAGACTGTGGGAGGTTCAGAGTGGGGTATCACTGCAGAACCAGGCTCCATGGGGCTCTGTGACCAATGGTAAAAAGTCCAGGACGTTGAATTTATTTGCTAGCTCAATGTTGATGGGTGACTGGTGAGCTTAAGATATACCTGACGCTCTGCCCACAGCTTTACCTGCCAGCTATAGTCTAGGGTACCAATGATGATGACAGGTGACAGAGACCTATGGCCTGAAAACCGGTGACTTCAGTCCTCGTTTTTGTATTGGCAACAACAGACCAAGCCTCTGGATTGTAGGAATTGGAAGAGGCTTTAGTGCCACAGATATTGGCAAGGGATCAAATGCGCTGCCTGCAGTTAAGCCAGTCAGCATTGCAGGTGAGACCTGTCGGGGGAACGGTGGTTTCCCTGATCAGCCACATTAACACCTACTGCTGCAAGGGAGTCCATGACCTTCTCGTCCTCCTTAAGTTGGTATAGCAGGAGTAGTATCCCCTCCGGTTTTGGACAATCTTCTGGCTAAGCGAAGAGTGGAGCTAGTACATCCAATTGGAGAGGTAAGAGGTGCTATCTCAACTTATTTATTTATCAGAAGAGGGACACTCTGGTATCAATTTTTGATGTAGAAAGAGCTGGTTACAGATCATCTTAGGGTGATGTAGTAGTCCAAGTAAAAATCAGGCGTTTGGATCGTCCAACTTTTAAAATAATCGTAGTGTTAAAAATGTATATCAAACATAAACTAACAGCAGAATATAAAACTGAACTTTAAGTGACATAAACATGAGTCAAATCCAAAAATATTAATAACAGAGATCCCACTGACAAAGGTTAATTTTGACACCATGTGCATCAATCTCAAAATCATTGATGTGCATTGATTGATACTTGCCACAGTGCACGGAGGAATGAATGGCTACATTACAGGTAAAGCAAATAAGGTTGTAGTTGATCCGGCTAAACTGGCGGCTTGTCTCCAACCTTTATGACTGTCTATGGTTTTGATGCATGACTGATCCTGTTTTTAGTGATGTCATTCTAATTAGCCTACTTGGGTGAGTTACGATGTTATCATGACGAACTGAACATACGATCAAAGCTAAATAAATAAAAACTAGCTTTAATTAATCATTCTTTAATATTTAAATGTTGCTGTTAGGGTTAGGGTGCATACTCATCTATAAACCTGTCTCATGTGTTTACCTGAAGCTGGTATGATACATAAGAAATACACAGAAAAGCTCATGGTGGTGTCAGTAGGGACATACAACACATTTTCAAACCCCCGGCCCCCCAAGTTGGTTAATCTGGCCCTACTCAGCTGCGTCATTCATCATTTCACCCTGCAGAAGTGGTGGCCTTTATAAACTGTCAGCTCTCTCTATTACTCAGCTGACATGCCCTCATGCTGCCGCCGCCGCCGCCACCGCCTTTTTGCTGCTGCGACTGCCTCCACCACCACCAACACCATAACTGCCTTCATATGTGATTCAGGCCGCGGTGCTGTTGATCTGATGATCTAATGTTCTCTCTGATCTCTGACTGAGATGTAGTATCCCAGCAGAATCCATGTTACTACTCAAATCCTGGCCATTTCCTTCATAGAAAAATCCCTGACTGAACTGTAGATGTATTATTCAGTAAAGAAAAAACCCACTCTGCCCCTGCTATGCTTTAAAATGTGTCCCCTTGCATTTCTACATAAAAGTTCCTTAAGTTGCTTTAATTAAATATACTGTACAAGCAGTGTTATGAGTCACCAATAAGTAATGAAACAATAAGTGACAAATACGAGGCACAGAGGGGATAATTATGTCTTTTTGAAACGTTGTTTTGATCAGTGAACATCATTAATTAATTATTAACCAGCACATCATGCTATGATCAAAATATATATTTTTTATGTGTGTTTATGTGGTGTTGCTGGGGATGAATTCACATCTGTGCTGGAATATCTATATTCCTCCCATGGGGGCGCTGTTGAGTCATGATCAGAGAAAAATGGAGTTGAGGGGGGTGGGGGGAGAGAATTTTTGTCAGACAGACAGAGAAATGACAAATGCACTCACACATACACACACACACATGCATACACACACTGAGAGAGATATGGAGAGAGAGAGAGAGAGAGAGAGATAGAGAGAGAGAGAGAGAGAGAGAGAGAGAGAGCAGGACCGGTGCCTTAGCCGCTACCCGTCTCCTCTCTCTCTCTCTCTCTCTGTTCGTGCAGGCAGTGTGTACCTTACAGTTGCTTATAGCCTCTCTGGGAGGGGCTCCGTCATTGTGCGGCTCCCAGCTGTATTGTTTCGATGTGTGACTGTGTTGGGTGTAGGAAGGTTTTCCCAGGGTCTGTCCTGCCAGTGTATAGAGCCCAGCATCTCTGTTTCACTGCATAGCCCCTTCCTGTCATTCACAGCTGGTTCCTTCCTGTGTTCAAACACCCCCATTCTCCATCCTCCTCCTCCCCCCCTCCCTCCCTACCCCAACACCACCACATCAGTAATCCATGGAAATCCAAATCAGGCTCTCGATATTGACTAATTAATACAGCAGGAGAGGCTACACAGCAGGAATCACTCTTCTGAAATGACTCCTCAGATATTTCTCTGATCTAAAGTTAATCTGAGGTAAAACCGTGGAGCCAGTGATTCTTTTTATCCCCCACCCACCCCCACCCTCCCCTCGGCTCAGTAACAGTAGACTGACATTTCAATGCCAAGTGAAAAAGGTGAGGTTGTGCATTGGAAAATCATTTTTTTAATTAGCAAGGTTCTTTAGTGAGCGAATTGACCTAGAAACGTCTAAGTGGAAGCCATTTCCAGCTGGTTGAAATCTCAGAAAGTGATAAAAAAAAATGTGCCTTAGTTATTTCTGTCCAATGCATAGCAGAGCACCCTGAGATTAAAAAAGAGATATTATCAACCTACAATCTCTCAAAGTGAGTGTTCTCAACTTAATCGCTGTTTTTCCATCCAGCATATTGTAGAGGAAATGATTTGCGTTTAATAACAAAAATGTCTTTTCTGTGAACATGATTGTAGAACAAATGTTACCTTAATACATATCCTAATATATGTTGTATTACAAACTGAGATGGATTTTTATAATCAATTCAAAAGTTAGTGCTGAATAACAACGTACTTTCTTTCATGTAAAAGCGATTGTAGATCCTTTTTAGACATTTCTTATATGTACAAAGGATATGTAGAGTTATAGCTTTAGACAGAATCCCTAAAATAAAATGAAGACCAGGCATGCACATTAATTATGTGTTCAGTGCAAAGATGAGGAATGTTTTGCAATGTAGAAAAATAAATAGATGGCTGAAATAAACAGATGGTTGACTGACTTTAGCATCTTTTCTACATGTGAGGTGTCAACGAATCACTGTCACGGACTTGCTGCTGATATTCATGAAGGAAAATGACTCCAACAGACAGTAATTTACACGTTAATCTTCTACTTCCCTCCATGCATTTGTGTAAAAAAGAAAAAAAAGTTGATCTTTTATAATTTTGATGACTCTCATTTTACTTTGTCCTTGATGCTTTGATGAATAAAAACTTAAAAATTGTGATTTTTTGCTGCAACAAAAACTGTTTACCTGAGAATTTTGCTCATCTTTTATCTGATTTCAAGCCTTCTTTCAACAGATTGTGTGTTTTTACTTGTATTACCTACGGAAAGTTCAGATTCTCTAAGCATAGTTGTTTCACTTGTTGTTCTACCTCCTTATGAACTCTACTTTGAGTTGGTCCTTTGCTTTGTATTTTTCAAAGAAAGAGAGTTAAACTGTGTTTTTTATCTAAAAAATAGGAATAATTTGAAATAAGTAAAGTAGTATTTATGTGATGAGTCACTTAGGACAACAATGGCATAGTATTATTATTATTATCTTGCTTTACTTAACATAATTATTAAAAAATGGTTGGAAAATGCTGGAAAAGGCTTTAACTTAAAGGTACCCTGTAGAGTTTCTGACCTGTAGTAGTGCTGCAGTGGCTCCATGTTTTATTTGTTTCCTGCATGAGCTCTATAGTCAAACAAACAGGTGTAATGTGCCAGAAACTGCAGCAGCCAAGAAAAAGGAGAAGACGACGGTAAGCTGGTAAACGTGCATGTAAACAATGCAGGAATTTAAACACTTAAAAAAAAAAATCAGCTTTGTGCACGTTCACGAGGAAGGAAAATGCAGTCAACACTTTTGTTAGGCCTCAAGGATACACACACACACATTGTGTTGTTGGTGAGTAACACTTTTATTTGTTTATAAGATCACTCCTCTGGGCTCCATTAAAGAGTCAGAGGAGGGAAGAGTGGCAGGTGAGGGTTAGCACATAGGTATTAGATTCACAGTCATACCACAGCTACATTATCTGATGCTTAATCTGTCTATGTGAGCTGAGAGCTAACCTGTCGACCTTCCAAGATCATAAATATTCATCTATTTGCATATTCGGATGAGAATTTCCCCTGATATCTATTGTTGGATATTTTCAGCTGCACATTTCTTTAATTATTAATTGATTAATGTGAAATGTGAAATGTGTTCCTCAAGGTGAAGAACCTGCAGGAAATTATCACTTAATTATCAGCTCTGCAATTCCCCTCAGTTCTTTTTTTTTTACCTCATTGTTTTTGACTTCCAGGCTCCCAAACTTCACTCTCATTAACCTCATTTCCAGCTGTAGAGGGCAGCTGCTTTGAGCAAAAAAAGAAGACTCTTGCTGTGTTTCAAATCACATACTTCTGTTAGTAGGCTACACTGTGTGCACTGTGTATACTGGTGCAGTGTGCAAATTTGGACAGGTTAGTGTTGTCTCAAATCAAACACGGCTGTTGTGCACTTATCAGAAATGACAAGTAGCTATTTAGCAAGCTAGTGTTTGCATTTGCATCAACGTTTGTGATACAAAATCATTACAGACTGCTAAATGAACCCAATAAACCTACTGACGCATTCTTAAACATGCCTACCGAGCTCTGATTGGTTGACTGTTTCTCCATCTGGGGGGAAAATAAATAAACTGTGGAGAAACTTAAAGGACCAATCTGAATCACTGAGTATCCTGACATGTGAGAGCTGGCCCAGTGTTAGCCAACCCAGGTGTACAAATTGCAAAACACTAATAATTCAAAGCTACATTTTTAAAACACAAACATGTCAAGTGTTACATTCAGGTTAGATCAACCATGTCAACTGGCAAAAATAATCATGTTTAATAGTTATGAACATAAGAGATGACAAACTGTGTCCCAACATGTAGAAACTTACAAAGTTCATAACTCATCATACCTCTTTCCCTTGTGTTGTGTCTTATTTTGAAAGTTTTTCTCCTTGTGTGTGTGGTTGCTTTTACTTCCTGTGTTTTTCCCGCCTTGGTTGATTTCCTCATGTGTTTCACCTGTGTCTTGTTTCACTCACCTGTGTCCTGTTTGTAATCACCCCTTGTCTATATAGACTATGCATTTACTCATGTAGTGCACACATTTTGAAAGATTAGTGTTTCAAATTAAACACGGCTGTTGCGCACTTGCTTAAATGACGATTAGCGTTATTGTTAGTGGTATCAAATCATCACAGACTGTTAAATTATCGCAATAAACCTACTGATGGTGTATATGTGACAACAGTATAGTGGAGCTTAGTGTGAAAAAACACATGTGTAATTTACATTTGTAAAACGCAGCGATGTTCACCGCAGTTACAACGTCCTCGGCCGTCATTTCCTGTTTGAAAAGTGGTCCCTCCTCTTATGCTACGGAGCCAAGATGGCGACCGTTGAGGGCGAGAAGTGTCCATAGTTGCACACTCAACTTGTTACACCATCCAGGTTCTCATAGTGCTGCATGTTTCCATACTTCTCAGTGTGAACACAGTACAGAAGATTAGATTTGAGACACTACATTGGTATAAATAACTCAAATAAATGCTGATGTTGTAGCTGCATGTGTTAGCTAATGCAGATTGCAATTGTTCCACTGCTGCACAAATGTTGCAATCATAGCATTAGTCGAGTTACAATCGCTCTTATTTCATCACAGAGAAGACATTTGGGAACAGGAACATACAGAGTCTAGTGGGGCAGTGGGGACACATTTCCTCTGACTGTTACACTCCTCTATCCACAACAAGGAGCTCAAGGTGAACGCAGCAAATTGGAGGATGTGCTGCTGCTGTGAGACATAAGTGGAAAAGCAAGTAAGCAAAATACGGCAAACTTTTTTAATTTGCTCCACAGGGTTTGGGAGGCAATTAGAAGAAACACTTGCTGATAAAACAAAATTGTCCTTGTTGCCGTCTGTGTGGTGGTGCGCAGATGGAGCACGGGATGGATGGAGAGATGACTCACAAACCATGAGAGGTTAAATGTGTTTGAGTCAGGCATATTTTATTTTAGCATCATCAAAGAGATAAGAGGACATAACCTGCACTGATGTCCATGTTATTTTTCTTTAAGAGGAACCCAAACTAGCCCAAATATAACTCTATTAAACTGTTTTGTTGAGGGGGAAAAAATCTAATTTCTGTTACAGTCCAGCCTGAGTCTTATCAGCATTAGGTGTTCCCCTCACGAATACAGTCCCAAAAGCCATCAGACAAACAGAGAGCGGCTCCATATCTGCACCAACACATTGACAGCTCTATTTAGATGATCCAGCGGGCCAGATGCCGAGCTGACCGGCACCACAATGCCCAGGCCCGAGGTTAAACCCACAGCAAAGAATGTGCTGATTTCTGGATAAAGATGGAGGCTTCTCCCTCGTATATACCTAGACTTTAATCTCAGGGAAGGTTTCGGCGGAGAGGTGGTTATGGAGCAGCTGAGAAAATATGAGATATTTTATAGCAACTAAACAGCAAAACCACATCTCAGAGCCTCATGGATAAATAAGCTAAAAGTCTAAAATAGTCCTAAGCTAAACTGTTACTGGGTGAGTTCAGAAGAAGGCATTTTGTCATGCCACTTTCTATTGATGAAACACAAGCTAGAAAAACTTCCTGCCTCCTATATACCTTGGTTAAAGCAAACAGTGCTGTTTGTTGTGGTACTAGAAATAGAGATTGGCATGCAACAGCCAGGATACAGAGCCTCAGATAGCAGCTACATTACAATAGTCGCCTCCAGGGTGGCTCTCTGAACACTTCCCCCCTTCAACGAGCGACTAATAGCTGCCACCCTGTAGATCCTACCCATTAAAAAAACAATGCATTTTTTTCCCCCATCTGGTGTTTCTTAGAAATTAGGATTGAGCAGTGTTAGATAAAGACATTCCTGATATAAAATATATAATTCCACCCTACTATTTACAATTTATTATTAATCATAATGTAAATAATTGAGTTGGAATTACAGGAATACGACTACAGAGTGCTTCGTATTGATCATAAAAAGCAGTTAAAAGTTTATCTATTAGTGATGCACTGGCTCCACTTCACAGCACTGCTCAAATAATGATGTCTGTCAGAAGAAACAGAACATATGAACACATATCTCGGCTGGATGAAGGATTTTGAAAATGACAAACCACATTTTTGAAGTTTTGAAAGTAGCAATACTTTGGTTTAACGTGTTCAATTAGATATTTAGACACTGTTACTTCTATACTGTAAAGATGTCAGATATATATGTTACACATGGTCAAAGTTTAACATTTCCTAAACTACATACTATTCTACATAATAACATATGTAGAAATGCTCCCTGCAAGTCAAAATCCAGGGCATCATACTGCTCTAAACGCTTCATAAATTACCTTTTTTTTACATTGCCAATAAGCCGACATCACATTGAATGCCCATAAATGGTCATCTGTTCCATAGCCTTGGTTGCTAAGGCTGTTGCTAAGGCTTTTCCATGTTTAGTTTACATTGTCTTCTCCCATATTTCCAATCAGATTTCGGCTTGAACATGTATGGATGTGTTTGAGTAGTTGACACTGACATGAGGAAAAAGTAGTGAAATCCTGCTACTATACATGCTATGCTAATGTAACGCTGGGTGTAGGTAAGCATCACATTAATTGAATCTATTGCGGGTCGTGAGTAAGAAACAGCACGGATACAGCTTCTTCAGAGCAACTTGTGAACTTTTAATGTTCGCTCAAAAAAAGACAAGTGGCACCGACAACAAACTTGATACATGACTTCACTGTGCAGCATATCACTCCGCCCAATCTAACCTACTGTAAACACTGTGGACAAACTACATAGAAAGAAGTAGTTCCCAATTTAAATAACAATATGAAGAATATATTCATCAAATAATGAACTTTGATTCAAATCATTTAAAACATCCAACCAATACCAGAATCATATATTCTTCAAACCAATTATTCACAAAAATAAATCTCATTTATTTATTTTACACACTAATGTAGCTTCTGGAAGTTAACCAATCAGAGCATAGTGGGCTTATCAGGTGTGAGGGGTGGGAGACTTAAAGAGACAGGAGCTATAACAGCCTGTTTCAGACAGAGGCTGAACTAAGGGATTGTGTAAAGTGTATATTTTACTACAACTAAGTTACTATGTTAGAAGTCCATTTTATAAATCCAGTTTCTTTATTTCTTCGTGTTCACTTTAAGAATCACAGCATGTCAGTAACAGGACGTTATGAAGTAATGTTATGATCAGTACTTAGGAAGTAAGTGAGCAAGAAACTGAGAGCTGTTGTTTTATTATATCTGAGCCCATCCAGCTACATCTGCATGCATTTTATTTTTGGGACAATGTTATAATATGTGAAGTTTGATGTTATAGAAGCTACAGTAATGACTTCACTGTTTCTAGGCCAAGTTCATATAAGACTAAATACAAATCAGTAAATGATAGATTGCATTTGTAGTTAAATATACAATAAATACATAAAACCTGTAATATTAAAAAACAAGAGTATTTAATCCATATTAAAGACTTTACAGATATTTACATTGTGTATATCTGTGCATTTTAAAAGCAAGCATAGTGCTGATTATGCTTTATGTGTGTTTTAGTTTCACCTTTCCTTGCAGCATCAATAAACCTGTGCACAAAGGGATCTATTGTCTTCAGAGACGTTAGGAAGGCGTTTATATGACTGTCAAGTTACATACAGCACATATATCAAGGGAAGCACAGGGTCAGTATGAGTTAAATAAGGAGTGTTTTTCACTGTAAGTCATGTAAATCATAAGTAAAGATATTCCAGCAGGGACCAAGATGAAAAATAAAGAGCTAGGAATGTGCACTGCATCAGTTTTTTTGGAACAGCTTGTTGCATTTAATGCTGAAGAAAACGGACATAATATTAGAGACTGCCTTTCTGTTAAAAATCCATTATTAAATGAATTTTCATCACTTCGGTTATAAATGTCTTGACTGAGTATCAAACAAGTTTCTGAGCTGTAGAACCATTTTTCTCTGAAATAAGTTTCAGAACAAATGTCGATGAAAATCCAATAAATCACTGTTACAACCTTCTCCCACACCCACACACACACACACACAAAAAAACAATCTTATATTTATGTCCACTTGTGTGTGTTAACGTCCCCCGGTGGTGCGTCTGGACAGCTCTTATCATTCAGTCAGGGGTGTGTGACGGGGGCTGGGTCGCAGGGGAGGATGTGTAACTCATTTCCAGATAATGGCAGGGTTCTGTCTCCCCCCCCCCCCCCCCCCCCCCCCACCACCACCACCCCAACCTCACAGCTTTAGCAAGCCCAATTCGCCAACTCATCAATCCACATACAGACACACGACGCCCCCGCAACCCCTCCGTTCACTTATCACCCCAAAAAAACTACCACAGTGCACTTTAAATAACTGCTTCCCTGCACTAATCTGTTCCAATCCCCCACAACGCCTTTCATCCTCTGCATCAAGACCTTTTCCATCTTTTTTTTTTCCTTTTCTCCGCCTCCTTTTGGTTTCCATGTATGTCGTCTGATGGAACCTCCCATGATAGCAGCCGGGTGACAAAGGACCAAAATGTTTCACTCCCCTGTTTCATCTCCTATACGGCAGATTGCAGTTGTTGTTTTTTCTTTGAGATGGTGTGATGTCTAATGTCTGGTGATGAATTCAGAAGTCCGTAGGTGGAGGAGAGATGGAAGGATGGATGTATGGATGGAAGGATGGAGCAGGCAATTTGATCTCCATGGGTGGTCTGCCCTGTTTAAACTGACCTCGAGCTTAATGAGGAAAACTAACAACCCTCTGGATTACAGGAGGAGGTGGGGAGGTGGGAGGGAGAAAAAATACTGAAGGGAAATATGCAGATGCTTTCATACACTACTCCCGCGGCGTTGGTTGCCCGGCAGATCTCGGGGGGGGCGAGCGAGCAAGCAAGCGAGTATGACGGCTACATTAGGAGGGAATGTTACAGCTGGGTCTATGGTTACTGTAAAGCCGAGCTGAGCTGCCACTTTGGGTTTTCGAGGAGCGCTGAGCAGACACCCTACTTTGATTAAAGGTGTTTATACTGGCCATCTGATCCAGTGTGACAATAGGTCTGGGTCGGACTCTAACCTGAAGCTAAACACACACTAATGAGGACCAGGCTAGGCTGGTCTCCCTCTCCACTTTAAATGTGACACTGTAAATCAGCCTCACAATACCTGACAGAAATAGCCTGACCTGGCTCTCTCTTTTTCTTTTTTCCTTATTTTCTTTTTTAACTTTTTCTCTTTCTTCAAATGGTCAACAGGAGAATAATTAGAGGTTGACAGGATCATTCAGTGCCACGTGCGTGCGTGTGTGTCGACCCAATTGTTTGTGCAGTGCAGCTTCAGGGGGAACGGTGATGCAATCAGGAAGTGATGTCGAGAATTAACAGCATCTAACGTTACAGCACCATTGATCCGACGGCTTTTGAAAACGGTGGTACGGTGATCCGTAGTAATTTGTTATGTGTTATACAATCTCAACCAAACCTGATATTTGACATCTGCTTCTTTTCAGTGGAGGAATGAGAAGGAAGGATGGTTGGTTGGTGGGGAGGGTTCAGGAATGTTTCCACAAACCAGTGATATTGGAGCTTTGGCACCGCTAGCATCACCAGCATGAATGTCGACATGAATAAAGAGCCAGAGAGGTAGTAATAGAACAAGAGTCAAAAGTCAAAGCCCGGAGCCTCGTTTTGTGATCCAGCTCCACAAGCGAACTCATGCCATTCAACCACAGCAGTATGAAAATTGTTTTAGAATGGATGAAACTGACAGAGAGGGTAAGAAAAGGACATAACCCGGGTCAGACCTGTTGCCTGCGAGTCTATACAAACTCAATGCACCCAGGCCCTGTTGGTTCCTCACGCCACAGTGATGGATCCAACAGTTGTAACCCTATATCTGATGCAGGGCTCGCTGCAGGACAAATTATCTCTCTCGCAGCGATGTCTAATGCGTTTTTAATAATATATTCGCCTCATCAGCATCTCACCTCTCAGGGCAAGCCTGTGTACTCTAAATGGGCAAAGGAAGACGGGGGTAGACAAATGGCTTTTAAGAGGTCTTGGTGAGGAATGATGGCGACGAAGACTTATGGCTCAGCATAATTAGATCCATCCAGAAAAAAAAGAAAGAAGAAAAAAAAGCAAAACTTAGGCAAAAAGTGTGGAACTTGCATTCGTTCAGGAGTAATGTTGTGGAGAGGACAGACTAATGCATCACCAATCCTCACCATTTTTTTCTTTCTCTCTTTAATTTTTATTTGAGACATTCACTGAGGCGTCCAGAAACCTTCTTCCATATAAAAAAATACTTCTTATATGCAGTGCTGTGCAAAGGTTTTAGGCACTAAAGCTAAAGTGAGGATGCTTTCAAACACAATGCCATAAATAGTTTTTTATTTATCAATTAACTTCAGACAGCAGCAGTTCTTTTCTGTATACATGAACACAGGTTTTCAGGTTCTCAGCAGGTCAGTTGTTCCTCTATTTTAAAGAAGTTACCACAGTTCTTCTTCTTCTTCCTCTGTAGATTTTTAGGCGTCTCAGCTGCTTCTGCTTGTAATCCCAGACCGACTCCATGATGTTGAGATCAGGACTCTGTGGTGGTCAAACAATCTGCTGCAGGACTCCTCGTTCTCCTTGTTGATGAAGATATGAAGATAAGTTTTTTATGACTGTGGCTGCATGTCTGGGGCTCTTATCATGCTGCAGAATACATTTGGGAACCATCAGACACCAACATGATGGTTTTGCATTATAGAGAAGAGTTAAAACATCTAAAGTGCCTGAAACCTTTTGCACAGTGATGTTCTTCTAAATGGCAACAACAAGTATGTATTAAAGAAACATTATCATGCCAACATATCTGCAAAATGTTCACTGACAACATCTTTCATCTGCAGTCTCCAGACACTCAAAGCATTATTAACATTGTTATTGTTATGTTTAATCAACTCAAAGCCATTGGTTTCTGCTCTAATTAATTATTTTAAATTAACAAACACTGTTAACAACTAACAGGTGAACATAGTGGAGCATTTGTCTGCTGCTGTATTAAGCTGTTGTTTGTTTAAACATTTTTGATATACAGCCAGAAATAGCTTAAAAGATAAATGAATACAGGTTTATGGATTGGGGTATATCATCATCATTGATGTAGTGTTCATGCATCATTACATTACCTTCATTTGTATCAGGAAACATTTTATATTGGTGTATATAAACTTAACTTTTAGAAGAAAGTGTTGCATTCAAAGCTCTTAAAGAAGAGTGAAGGGGGAGTCACTCATTTGTTCTTCCCATTTCTCCCAAAAACACTAAGTACTTGATTTTTTCCAGATTGGGTTTAAGTGGTAAATTTAGAAGCTAACACTTTCAACCCCTCCTCATCCTTCATTCTGAATTTGACACTAAGATGGCTGCTTTAGGCAACTTATTGACCCCTATTGACCCCGGCAATCCAATCACACCCTGAGAAACAAAACAAAGGGGGGGCTCAGAGCCAAATGTATGGCTACAAATAGGAACAAAATGGCATTACCCATCCACACAGGGTCAGCCCAGCCATTAGGCTCGATCCCAAATATCCCCCATCGCTCTTCCAATTAAGCCGTCAAAGTGGGGCAGATGGTTGTGACGCTATCGGGGTGCCGTGCTGCCCTCGTGCCCACATCTCGTACCCTCTCACAGTCATCCATCACTAGAGGAGCTCTAATTAGCTTGTTATTCTGCCATGCAAACTATTCCAAGCTTCTGAAAAGGCCTCCTCATGTTTTGAATGACAGGGAAAGCATTGAGAGAGGGCAAATGGGAGGAGGAGGAGAGGAAAGCCAATCACTGTGTGCAGAATGGCATTTGAATAGCCTATTCAGCACACTACAGCAGCAATTATATTCCCCCTTTAGACTTCCTGCCAGGATATTTTTCTTTGTTGTTTCTTCATCAAAACGGTGCCATCAATTGACAAGTTAAGCTTGACAGATTAAAAGCCTGTGTGAAAGAGGTCAAAAGAGTCTTTTTTTTTTTCTTAGCTGAATGTCATCGCAGTAGAAATGAAGTAGCATTTGATTCAGGCAAAGGTTAAACAATTTCAGTGACTGTCAATGAAAACATGTCTTGGGTTATAAAAGTCAATGGTCTTATTGAACAACTAACAGTCTTTGCTGTAAATGTTATACTTACCATACACAATCTGCCTCTCCAAAGCGGAGATGAGTGACTGTTGGAGGTTTGCTGCAGTTCAACGATGAGCAAAGTTCATTCACATGTTCATTGCTTTGTGGTTCACATCCTCCTCTCTTCTCCTACCTCCCACGTCATCTCATTAATCTAAATCGTTGCATACATTCAGAGCTTTCATTGCACTTCTTCTCATCCATAAAAAGGCCCTTTTTCTTCATCATCTGTCTGGCTTGTTTTTGAAGGCGCCCAGCAGCATCCGACCCCGCCAATCAGCAGAAGGCTCAGAGCTCCTCAGCGCCCTCCTGCAGAGCACCTGTACCAACCTCATGAAGTCTGTCTGGATCAGCGCCAAAACTTTCTAATTAAATTGTGTTAATCTCATATTCTTGCAGTGAATTCTCTTCTCTGTGATGAAACAATAAAGCGGATAAAGTAGGGGACTAAAACAGATAAAAGCTCATTTTCATGGCTTTTTTCACTCCTGTTTTTTAAGTTTAGTTTTTCGCTACTACAGTTCCCATCACTCATCATCACTGCCTGTTTCTGCACCATGAAGAGTTATGCTGCACTAATTTATAACAGGACATGTTTGCATTATAATCCTATGAATGCACACATATTAATCACCTTCATAACTTTTGATGATTATGAGCAAAAATCCCCTTTTTCTATACTGATATATTTGAATTCTAAGCAGATGTATGGATGTTAATCTTCCTTTTTGGCAATCAGAGACTAATATATTACTGGAAAGAGTGAGGAATATCACCATAAATCTTATATATTATAACAAAGACACATAACACATGCAGACTTTGTACAGTATTTAAAGATAATATATCTATAAAACAGAAGGTGTCTTTTAGCTTTAGCTTTAAACTATTTTAATCTGTAGTTGTTCTGTTTTTCAGTATGTACACATCTGTCAACCATTTGTGATATTTGTAATATAACTCATTATAATAAATGAATCTACAATTTATAAGTTTAAATATAGGATTTAAAAATAGCTTAAGCACACAAATCACATGACCTCCACTTTAGTAAGAAGCTAAGAAGGAAGTTAATACCTCTCTGCTAAGCTAGGATAGCAGGACCAGTTCAACTTTTGTTCTCCATTATGATTGGATTTAGCCACAGTCTTATATATGTAGGATAAAATAATACATTACCCAGATGTCTATTCATCAAAATGTACATTTGCAATCCAATATATCAGTCTTGTTTCTGCAGTGTAGCTTGTCTGTTTTGATGCTAATGCAGATTTCATGTACTTTTTCAATAGAAAGACACATATCTGTCACATGATCATGTTAACAGTTGTAGTTGCACTGGTCGAAATAGCTGTAGTTGTTACATTTTCACTTCATACACACACACAACAAGCCATTCACCATGTCATTGTGTCTGCTTTCCCTGATATTATGCATGTGTGCATATTTGCAAAAAATCTGTACTTCTTATAAATTCTGCAGGTTT
Source organism: Scomber scombrus (assembly GCF_963691925.1). Lineage (NCBI taxonomy): Eukaryota > Metazoa > Chordata > Actinopteri > Scombriformes > Scombridae > Scomber > Scomber scombrus. Next base: position 28,107,608 of record NC_084982.1, read on the forward strand.
AATTGGTTTCAGTTGATAGTTGCGAACATTCATAGTAAACTGATCATTGTGTAATGAGCACAAACTTTCCATTAATCTAAAAATACAGCAATTATGTCTTCCTACGGTATATGAAGATCCCACATTCATTAAAATATATTTTGTTTTTGTGTTAAATGTCAATTGATGATTATAACAAATTGTATGTTTGTTACTTCTCTGTGTGTGTGTGTGTGTGTGTGTGTGTGTGTGTGTGTGTGTGTGTGTTTGTGTATCCAGAGTTTAAACAAATGATCATCTGCTATGTTTTTCTGTTAACAATTTGCCCTTTAATGGCACAACCTTGAGTAACCCCCCCTCCCACCCCACTCCACACATGCCAGACACCCTCTTCTAAAGCACTCCTTCCTCTTTTCCTGTCACCTCATCATCTTCTGGCTCTCCGGCTTTACGCAGCAGGTTGCCCCATGCTGCTCATTTTCCTCCCATCTTTCATTATGTCCCTCTGTTTCCTCTGTACTGAAACCCTGCCAAAATCTCAATCTGTCGTCCTGCTCCATGCATGTTTGGAGAGCAGAGTCCTTGTCGGTCATCACGTAGTCCCTAAAGAGGTTCTCTGTCATTTTCCCCCCGGTGAGAGAGTTGCATCTAGAGCTGTGGGAAACGTTAAATTAGTGTGGCATGTCACATGCAGCACCTGGCTATTGGGACATAATAGCTGTCTTTGTTTCCATCCATCAGAAAAACGCTGTCAGGTTGTTGTTTTTATCCTCCTACACAAATCAAGACACAAATAAGCAAGTTAGAAGTGTAGAAATTTGGCTGAAATCTACAATACAATAGTGGAGTAAGAGGGTAGGATCGGTAATAACAGATTTCTAGCCATGAAAAATGAGGCTAGAGAATAAAAACAGCAACTTACCAGCAGTGTTAGGTTGTAGAAATGTAGCAACAGGGATACCAGTTTGAAATTCAATCTATGCATTACAGTTAATAACCATAGTAACACTTTAACTTCAATATTTTGGGGTGTCGACCACAGGAACTTTCCCCAGAGGACTAAAAACCTTTTAAAGAACTTAACTTCCACCAGAGGGACCAGGGACTAAATCAAGTTTCAGGGAGATTGTTTTACCCCCCAAAAAAGTCCTCACTCGGGGGGGTGAAGTACTTTCCAAAAGTACAGGAACTTTGTGGGTTTGCTGACTGCTCCAACACAAAAACACAAAAACAAGGAGGTTCTAGATTATCGATTTAGGGCCAGTTGGAGACGAGAAGAAGACATGTATCTTCATTTAATAACAAGTTCAATTAGTGGTGGTCAGCTTCTTGCTTTATAAAAAGAGAGAGAAAAAGAGAGAGAGAGCTGAGAGCATGAGCAAGTGAGAGAGAGAGGTGAATGGTCGAGCGAGCTATAAAGTTAAAGAGAGAGAGAGAGAGAGAGAGAGAGAGAGAGAGAGAGAGAGAGAGAGAGAGAGAGAGAGAGAGAGAGAGAGAGAGAGAGAGAGAGAGAGAGAGAGAGAGAGAGAGAGAGAGAGAGAGAGAGAGAGAGAGAGAGAGAGAGAGAGAGAGAGAGGGTAACATGAACAAAACCAATGAATGAGACACATTTTCTAAATGATTCTTGGCAGTTACGGTCTAAAGCAGAAACCAAAACCATCAAACACTCAGCAGAAGTATATTAAGATTGATATATATTAATTATATATACAGTATATCCTGTATATATGCATGCAGCGCCTGCTTTCTCTGATATTATGCACAAGTTAGTCATGGGTGGAGTATATATATTTGCAAACTTCTCTACTTCTTATCAATTCAACAGACCTCATTGGTTCCAGTTGATAGTCACGAACATTCAGAGTAAGCTGATCATTGCATAATGAGCACAAACTTTCCATTAATCCTAAAATATGGCAATAATGTCTGCTTATGGTATGTGGAGCGTAAAATAAAAGATCACACTTTCATTAAAATATTGTGTAAATTGCTGATGATATACTTATATACAACTATATATTTATTGTGTGTGTGTGTGTGTTGGTCATTCACTCCCTACCTGATGGCCTGAGGAGCTGCAGCTTTCATCAGCACATTTAAAACCAAATTAAAAAGTCTGCTAAAAGCTTCTCAGTTCTGTAACCACTGACTCTACACTGTATGTGATGTGTTATTGTGTATATGTTGCATATATCTATCTGTATTTTGCATTTGTCCTATTTGTTTTTGTTGCTGTGTACTCTATAGCTGTGTCCCAATTCAAAGGCGACTCCTTCGGAGGGTTCGGAGGGACCTCCAAAGGATGCATCAACCGATGTTAAATGGGACGGTCTCACCTTCGGAGGATTTTCTGGTTGCATCACCAGATGTTCCCGCCATTACCATTACGTCATGATTTCTGAAGCCCAGGCCTGCAAAGTACGAGAGAAAGAACAAAAAGGAAGTGAAAGAGTAGAAAGAAAGTTGGAAGAAGAGGAGAAGTGGCTCCATCAGCTGCTGATTTTTTTTCGGGATTGAGCAGCGGCGCAAAGGATCTTGGGATATAGGAGGCCGTGAAAGATAGTAGTGATGTGTGCTCCAAAAAGCGTGGAAAGAAGGCTGCATTTGAAGGGTGCATTCAAAGGAGCCTTCAAATTGGGACAGCCTTCACGCAGCGTTGTGACGTAATCGGCTGTCAAAGGATGCAGCCCCTGAATTGGGACACAGCTTTTGTCATCATGCTGTTATATATATTTTAATATTGACCTACCGATGGGACTCCTTCTATAGCACTAGATCATTAAGCTCTTTGAAATGTCATTGAATGTTTTAAATGTAGGAGGATATGCATTTCGGTCTGAACCTCACCTGTCAAACAATGACTTCATATTCTGTTTTCTTTTGGTTGCAATCATTTTTGAACTTGTGGTGACCGAGCTTCTACTTGATTAGGAACATTAAGAAAGATATTCATAATCTCTTTTTAAGGCCAGATAACATTATTATCCACGTTGGCTTTGAGTTTATTCTCTCCAATGTTCCACATAGGCTTAGTCTGATTAGTTTTTGGAAAGCAGAGTTAGTGTGAGACTGGTCAGAGTGAGTCTGAGTAAGGTTTTTATCCCTCATGGGTCTGAGCTGCATGATCTACCTGGTTCTTCAGAAGTAGTGGAAACACAGGACCGGTCGAAAACCACAACATCTGTTTCAATTTATTTTATTTTTTAAGGCCTCAACTGTCCATATCTGTGTTGCCAAAGACTGATGTAACTAATTTACCTGTGTTTAAAACCTCAATAGTCTTATTAAAGTAGGAAAGCACAGGTGTAAATAATAAAAATGAATGATGATAATGGCTGAATTCCATTGAGTTGCTTCAGTATCAGGGTCCTATTGTTGTTGTGCATGCTGGCACCCATAAGTGTCACACTATTATGGGTGAAAGCTCCAGCTTTAACGTCATTAGTAACACACGGCATGTCAGAATGGTGTATATTATTGTCGGAAAAAATGATTGAAATACATATCAGTGAGCCACATGTTCCTTAATTACTATGAACGTAGTCGCTGCATGTTCACAGTCAATCCCACGCACGCTCTCCTGCTGGCAAAAATACTCACCAGCAACAGAAAATAATATAATATTAGAGAAGTTGGAAAAGTACTGAGAGAATAAGAAACATATGGAAAGAAATGCCACCTTTTATTGTGAATATACAGATGCTTTAACATGCAGGTTTCTCACTTTTGGCAGAGCTGAGTGACGATGGTAGAAGGGTCAGTGGTGGAGGGATGAAGGGACGGAGAGATGAGGGTTGAAGGGTAGGGGTGAAGGGATGAGAGCTGTTGGTTAAGGAGTTGTGGATGAAGCGATGGGGGTCGAAGGGTTAGGAATGAAGGGATGAGGGTTGAGGGTCGAAAGACTGGGGATGAAGGGATGATGGTCGATGGGTTTGGGATGAAGGGATGAGAGTTGAGGGTTTGGGGGTGAAGAGATGACAGTTGAGGGAGTTGGGAATGAAGGTTGAGGGGTTGGGGATGAAAGGATGAGGGTTGGGGATGAAGGGATGAGGGTTGAGGGTCGAAAGACGGGATAAAGGGATGATGGTCGATGGGTTGGGGATGAAGGGATGAGGGTTGAGGGTCGAAAGACTGGGGATGAAGGGATGAGGGTTGGGGATGAAGGGATGAGGGCTAAGGGTTGAAAGGTAGGGCTGAAGGGATGAAGGTTGAGGGGTTGGGGATGAAGGGATGAGGGTTGGGGATGAGGGTTGAAGGGTAGGGGTGAAGGGATGAGAGCTGTTGGTTAAGGAGTTGTGGATGAAGCGATGGGGATCGAAGGGTTAGGAATGAAGGGATGAGGGTTGAGGGTCGAAAGACTGGGGATGAAGGGATGATGGTCGATGGGTTTGGGATGAAGGGATGAGAGTTGAGGGTTTGGGGGTGAAGAGATGACAGTTGAGGGAGTTGGGAATGAAGGTTGAGGGGTTGGGGATGAAAGGATGAGGGTTGAGGGTCGAAAGACGGATAAAGGGATGATGGTCGATGGGTTGGGGATGAAAGGATGAGGGTTCGGGATGAAGGGATGAGGGTTGAGGGTCGAAAGACTGGGGATGAAGGGATGAGGGTTGGGGATGAAGGGATGAGGGCTAAGGGTTGAAAGGTAGGGCTGAAGGGATGAAGGTTGAGGGGTTGGGGATGAGGGTTGAAGGGTTGGGGGTGAAGGGATGAGGGTAAGTTGGATGGATGGAGGGATGCAGTACTGATGTCACGGTGGGTACAGAGAGGGAACCAGAGTGAGCCACATGTTCCTTAATTACTATGAACGTAGTCGCTGCATGTTCACAGTCAATCCCACGCACGCTCTCCTGCTGGCAAAAATACTCACCAGCAGCAGAAAATAATATAATATTAGAGAAGTTGGAAAGTACTGAGAGAATAAGAAAAATATGGAAAGAAATGCCACCTTTTATTGTGAATATACAGATGCTTTAACATGTAGGTTTCTCAC